>NC_079289.1:43570000-43640000 GCF_023638135.1 Falco biarmicus | reverse complement strand
GAGTATTCATTTCTTCTACAGTTGCCTGGTAATGATGGAAACATTTATCACCCTGAAATCAATACAAATGTCTTGGGCATCTTTGTTTAAGAAAATTACAGCATCTCTCTCAACCCTATTTATTTATTTTTTTCTGAAGAATGAACCTTTTGTTATATGCATTTTAACCTGCCTGCACATATTGTTCTCTTCATAGGCTTAATTAGAGAATATGATCAATTTAATATAAAGGTTTCAAAATACTGCCATTGATGCACAAGGGAAAAAAAAAAAAAGAAATACAGGCTTGACATTTTAAAACACTTGCATTTGAAAGACTTTCACTACTAATTGATTTTTAAAAGAGTTCTGTGGAAAAGTGAACTCAGAAATGTTTGGAAGTGCCTTGGCAGCATGCCAGAACATTTAGTACAAAGTGTAACTAGACAGTTTCTGAGGCCTTACTACAACAGAAAAGATTCTTTGCCTTTCTTAATCTAATTTGGTATCCCAGCTGTACACTTACAGATTATGCTGGGTATTTGCAGTATCTTGTGGACGTCTTTAGATGATCAGTTGGCACAAGGCGACAACTTCCCTGCTGTCACAGGCAGGGTTAGGCAACACAAGGGTTTTAGTAGTGAGATTTTCCTTAAATTTCTTAAAACAAGCTATAATAATGAATCAATGTTCTTTTCATTATTTTAGGTGGCATTTTGGGCATATTTGTCTGCTAATACTGTTTTCTAGCGTGCACTGACCGGGCCAAAGTATGTCATTACTATTTGTCTTTATTGGAGTTAACAGTTTTGTGTGGAGTGAAAGGAAGGGCAGACAATATCTTATATTCTCTAATCATTTTCTTTAAAATTACCTTTTGGCTCAGACGATATGACACTGCCTGTTCTTATAACATTTTAGGGTACTTTGTTGGTTGATTGAAGTTGAAACAAAAATCCTCCTTTTTTTTTTTTTTTTTTTTTTTTTTTTTTTGTGGAGTATGCACTTTGAAAATCTACGTAGACAGCTGAAATCATTAATGGAAATTACATTCTTTCTGTTTTGGAAAAAGAGCAGACCAAATGATAACGGGTAACATTGACCAAAAGCAATTACTTTAAAAGGATACTGCTAAGTATCTGAGAAAAATGATTCCTTTGACTAGTTGTTTGTCAGGCCCTGTGTGGTTTTTATTGATTGCTCTTGAATATATAGCTCCCATGATTGAAAACGCTGCTGGTAATGTCCTTCTTTTTATCGTGCTGAGAGTATCTTATTGAGAATAATAAGAAAGAAATTTATACAGAAAACAAACACACATTGGAGCTTTAAATTAGCCAAAAGTGGTCTATAGATTACCTATGATATTAATTTTCTAGCATGTCTCCTTCTCTAAAGCTAGTATTTAGAATTAGATGACAAAAAATCAGGCATTAAGTTAGGTATTGAGTGTTTATTATGTGGTTTGTTTCCCCTCTCTCTGTATCTGATTACTTCTGTGGAGCACTAGAATTCATCTTCTGCTATGAAGTATACTAAGTTTGAAGTGAGTCATAGATAGGAGTTTAGCCAGTACTATTTCTTGTATATGAATACTTCATCTATACAGCTAACTGGTTTTACTCCACAACGGAAGATTTCATCTTAGGGTGATTGGTTGGCATCCCAAAATGCCACCAGTCTGTTTAAATGGACACTTGATTAGGATGCTCAAGTGAACAAAGACAGACACAGGGATACATTTAAGCAGCAGGCTGCAGTTTCATTAACTTAACACTGTAAAGCTTCATAAACAATGAAAATCTTCTCAGATGCCGCAGCTACGAAGGCCCACCAGAGGGTAGAATAAAGTTTGTAGGATTCAGTTTGTTCTAGGATTCAGTTCTTCTTTTCAAAGTCTTTGATTATGCCTCTCTCCTTCCTTCATACAGCAAGGCAAAAGTTACCAAAGGGAGATGTGTGTACTGTGTGCTTTTTTCAGATGCAAAAGCTTGCCAGCAAAATTCTGTTTCATTCACTGTTGTGATGTGCTTACTAGCAGTCCTCCAAAGCTAAGAAGGAATAGCTAGGGCTTTCCATTACTTCCAAATTTTCCTGTCAATTGAACTAAAACTCCAAGATGCTTTAAAATCCATTAGCTCCAAAGGGAAAAAAAATCCTTCATGACTCCAATAGTAATTGTTCAGTCACTCCTGAGGCGTACTTAAGAAAAAAAAAGCCAACCTGACATCTCTGGTTCTGGTTCCCATGCTCCAGTTGCATGGAGGGAGAGTCATGAAGCAGACAGATAAAAAATCTGGACAGAAAAAGACCTAGCCAAGACTTTTAATCAGCAACTGGAAAGTCAGGAAGAATAAGTGATGGAGAGTTTTTGAAAGAAAAATCCATGTCTTTTCCACCTATTAACTGAAGGTCTTAATCTAGTTTTTGACCGCATGGGGTGAAGGTGAGTGATACTATGGATATCATATCTTCTGTCTGCTCCGAAGAACTCACCAAAAACCTTCATTAGACATCTTTTTAAGGCAATTTCACAAACCTTGTGTCCAGGATAGTTGTATATTAAATCTCTGTTCTCCTCCCCTAAATTGCTTGGTTCTTTTCTCCTTTGCAGACACTTTTATTACATAAGGTCCAACATTTTTCTTAATGATTGAGAAACTAATATCCATCGTTTTGGAATCCATGGAGTATTTATATGGTTCATTCTCGCTTAGGAGTCCCCATTCATTTTGTTTCCAAGGATGTACCACATCAAGACTGTTGCAAATATATAGGATCTTCCAACTGGTTTTATATGCAGATCAGATTAAGCAGTAATTTCTTTATATGAAGGAGAAGGCAGGTAATTTTTTATTTATCCACAAACATGGTTTATCAAGTAATGATGCCATGGATGCCAACAGCAGAATTTATCTTTTTGTGTAGTGCTCTCCAAAACATGCTCTGTCACTTTTGGGTAAAGTATTATGCCATTTGGTACTGCATTCCTTCAAGAACTGCCAAGTAGTCAGTTTATGCTGACTTGGAGCTTAATCACTAAAACCTGATGAGACCACCCTGGCTGTGTGCAGACCCCAGTCAGGTACCTGCGCACCATGGTCCCTATTACCAACCATATCTAATTTCTGGTTCTGCACAAAGCCAGCCTGGATGGCCAGAGGTGAGCTAGGACTTGAGTAAGGAGCTACCTCAGTTCTGATACTGAGTAGATGCTGAGGATCATCCTACAGAATGCAGATAAATGGCCCTGTAGGAATCAGCTTAACTATGGTTAGATTTGTTGGTACAGCAGTGCTAGCCAGGTGTTACAAACGTGGCAAAGAATAATGTATTGCAGTCCATGCATTTTCTGAGATAGTATTTAAATACTCTGGGAAATTGAGAACTGGGTGTGTATACAGTTTGCTACAGTTCTATAGCTTACCTTGTTTTCTGGGACCAAGGAGATCCTTGTTCCTTTCAATATCACAAGCTCTTCCTGGCCTCTTAAAGAAACTGGAACTTTCCCTTTCTGTCTGTCCTCCACAGCCACTTAACTGTTCCTTCAGGACAACACGGTGGAAAGACTTTAAAAAAATGAGATGTCTGGAGGGAATTTCAGGCCTTTATTGGTGTCATCTCATTTGTCCAGATCCCCATGTGCAATGACATGCAAACAGTCCATACCCGGAACATGATGGAAGTCCTGCAAGCTTCTCCAGTTGTTACAACAGGAGAATGCCAGGCTTCTTTCCCCTCCTCCCCCCCCCGCCCCCCCCCCCCCCCCCCCAGTAGCCCCTTGAAACCTTCAGCTGTGAAAATGTGTTTTTAAACAGATCTTTAATTAAAAAAAAATAATATATCTGAATATACTTCTCCTTTTGTTTTGTGACTGGCAAGCTCTTCTGTCTTACTGCTTTTATCACAGGGGTTGCATGGAGATGTACATAGGACAGGCTAAGACTCTGGGTCATCTGTCTTTTGTTTATCTTTGCATGGAAAAGCTGATTTGCCAAATTAGCAAATATGAATGACTGGGGATGACATTACACTTACTTTATTTGTATTTTCCAATTTTTTTCATGGCCAGTATTATAGATGTGACCTCACCTAGAACTGAATTTTTGTCTCTGACATGCCAACCCCTTTTTCAGTACTGGAATACTCCTTTATGATGTCACCACCCTCTTCCTGTTATGCTGTGGCAAGATACAGTTTTTCAGTGTTCTGTTTTCTCTTGGTCTCCCTCATCATCCCTTGATAATTATTTTGGAAGAATAGTGTATTTTCCTATTGCAGTAGTGGTCCTGACAGACGTCAGTTTATCAGATGAGGTGTGCAGAGCACAGCCTGGTATTCCGTAGCCACGTAAGTTTCTGCAAAGTGCTGCTTTTGATTTTGAAAGGGATTTTGTTTTGTTTTCATAATCATGTTCACAGCTGTAATACAGCTGTATTGTCTCATGGAGCCAGGAACAAGGACACAAAAAGTTAAAGCTGATGTCCAGCTCATAACCACAGAGATGGAAAACTGAATGAGACTCAAGCAAACTCAATAGCCTGAGAGAGTGGAAAAAGCGGGGCACAGAAAGCTGGAGAGTCCAGATGCAAGTTTTCTTCTGTGCTGGTATCAGGATAGAAAGATGATTTATGCAGAGCTCTTTTAGAGGGCAAGGGTTGTTATAGCCAAATTATCTTGGGAGCACAGAGAAAAATAATTCAGGATTTATTGTTAAAAATAACTATCATTTTTTTGTCAGTGATATTCTCTGCTATGAGTCAGGGCTGAGTATGTTTGTGCGGGAGTGGGAAAGTGGGGATGAAGAGTATTTTAGAGACAATAATGAATTAATGTTGCCATGGATTTTGTGGCTGCTGCTGCAGAATTTTAAGAGTTGTCACCATGGAGTTAGGTCTGTTGTGTGCTGCAGATACTGCAGAGCACCTGTCTTGCAGTGACTTGCAGTGGAGGTTAGCCCTAGGGTGTTTAGGCTTTAGGTAGTAGTGGTAAGAGTAATATTTTGTTTAATAGCTAGAGGCAATAGTCAGATTGTGTTACTGCTTCCATCCAGATGAAAGGGAAGTAATGGTGAAATTAAGCAATAAGTGAAATCTTAGATATGTAAGAAATAGTAGGATGTAATTTATAACGATGCATCTGTAGAAGGATCAGCCTAGACATAAATGGAACCAACAAGCTTTTTCAAAAGTCCATAGTTGAAAATTGTATTCAGTTAAGCAGTGAGAAAACTACCTACCTGTCCCCCAACTAAAAAGCCCTATTAACTCTTTCTTATTTAGGTAGAAATGTTCCATTTCCTATTCAAATGATGAACAAGGTTTTCTTTATTTAGTCCAGGGAACTCAGTTAATACAGATTTGGGTTGTGTTGTTAGCACTTCGAATGTTATTGCAAGGTGTTGTTCCATTTTTGTGCTGCGACCTTATGAAAAATGAAGTGGAAATTAGTAATATATTACCTTTTTTATGGGAAGGAGTGCTGAGAGTAGTATATAGCTTTTTTTTTTTTTTTTTTAAATGTGCATTTTACTAAATTCAGCTATATTTCTGACTTTTTTGAAGATTCCCCATCCTTCGCAACAGCCATTGACAGTTTATTTTAAACTAGACAAAGGCCATAATGTGAAGGGTTTTTTTTCCACAATCATAATCCAAAATAAAGAGTTATAGCTGTTAAAAATTGTTCTTAGTGTTATTCAGATCACATAAGACTTCCTTTAATTGGCCCTTAATAAGCTTGGTTTAACTGGGATTTAAAGAAAGAACAGTGGTCATTAACATTAGCCAGATTAAGACTCTGTTAATTACCACTGAAAGATAAAGTAATATGCAAAGATGAGGTCTAAAATATTCTTGCACTTAAGCACCCAAGGAAGTTGAGAATTTTCTTGCGAACTGAAATGAATAAGTCAGTAGCTCTTTCTCTGTAAAGTTTAAGAAAAAAAAGAGAGTGAGAGAAAGAGGAGAGTACAATTACTATATTTAAATACTTTGGCTTAATTAGTACCCTGTATACAGAAACAGTTTCTATTTTGTTTTAATGTTTTTTTCTGTCCCTCAAATGTAATTTATGATTTATTTCAAGTAGTTGATAAATCTTGCATGAATTTATTATTTTTCTGGTCATTAATCTTTTGTATAGACAAACATGTTCCAATAAATTAGTATATTTGTTTATAGGCTTTCTATATTCATATCAATAGACAAATATACATTTAATATGAATATGAATGACTAGTTATACATGAATAAAAAATATAAATGTATCTTGTATGTCCCATTTGTATATATCAATTTTAGTAAAGAGTACTTTTCTTAATGCACAGTAGCAATAGAATCAAAATATTTCAAGTTTTGAACCAAAATGTTAAGAAGATATATCCTTATAATAATGGCATTTTTGTGATGTCAGTATAAATACTATAAAGCATTCCTCAGTTATGACAGTTGCTCAAGTATCAGCATGACATAGTATTTCCACTTTGGAGTGGACTTGTGGTAAATTTGTCATAGTATCCTATCAATCACAGCACTCGTCAGAGGAAAGTTCAAGAAACTGACAACAGGCAGATATAGAATCATCTTCTGTGCATGAATAGTTCCTGACTAGTCTTCATCAGTCAGTGAGTATTTATAATCTAAAATGAGAAGGTTTTAATATCATATAATTGTTTCTTATATTTAATGTAATGAGGGCTTTTCCCCAGTACTGCACTAAGTGATAGGTTCTGGTTTAAACAAACTGTTGTTCTCAATTATTTCCATCTGTATGACTATAAATATTTTTAAAACAAGTAATTTAGTTTGTTCCAGAAAGTGATATGTGCTGATATGTTGTATCTCAGTTTCATGGAATATTTTCACATTCTTGTGTAGTGAGAAGGACTAACAGTTGTGCCAAACGTACTGTTACGTATTCTCATATATTAATGATCTTTTTCACTTCCATCTCTCTAAATAGACTGGTGATCTTAATTTAGGAAAGGAACTAGTTATATATTTTCTACATTTTATTTCTAGTCCCTTATATAATCTTTATTTTTCTTTAAACTGCCTTCACACTGAACAGTTTTTCAACAGCCTGTGTCTATGACATTAATATTTGTAGGAGATAGCCATATTAAAAAATGAAACCGTGATCGATTGGTAGGTCAAATAAATCCACATATTCTATTTAATTCCATTTAGTATTCAAAGTTGGTCATGTTTGTTAGTTTATTACTTTCTTTCTTAAAATTGTTTATTAAAAATACAATTGAAGTACGTATTTTTTAAGGATAGATGCTGCTAAATCACTACAACGTATTATAGTTTTCTGTTTGAAATTTTATGTAATATGTGTTACAGCTGCACTTTTTCAGTTAGCGATCACTAGCAAACCCATCGTATGCCAGTTGTACAGTGGTATTTTCTAAATCAAATAGATAAAATCTGCAGTGTTTCACTAATTTCTAAAGACTGAGTGTATACAATATTTAAAAATGAAGTAAATAAAAAATTCTTGCATAGTTACAAAAACATACTTAAAATCCTGTCTTTGTATATAAATCCTATAGTTGAAGTACATATATGTATTTTTTTTTTTATTTAGGATGGGGAATCTTCAAAAAAGTCGGAATTTAGTAAAAAAGCTGAATTTAGTAAAATGCAATATTTTTATTTTTTTTTTTTAGATGTGGTTCTTATATTTGGAACCCTGAGTTGATGCTTGGCAGATCAGAGGGTTAATCATTAAATCATGTCTTACACTGTACCTTTTGATATATAGAACACCTGCAAATAAAGAACATTTCTCACCCATTCATACAGAAACTGCTACTTGTAGAAGACCTGGGACCATGTGGACATTCTTATCCTCCCAAGGGTGCACCTGACATCTCCTATGCATTCTTTTGTGTACATATTTTAAGTATCAGATGATAACCATGGGCCATAAAATCTGTTGCTTTTAAAATAACAGGAACTGTGTTAACAAAAGAACTTGCCGAACTTATTGTCTCAAATAAAATAATTGAAAAACAGGGCCAAAGAGGAAGAAATATGCTTTAATCGATAGGCTATTTTTACATGTGAATGGAAGTTTGGATCCATTCTACTGGATGAGGTACAAACTTTATTAGTCTAAATGCAGTCAACCTCAATCCTTTGTTAAATGCAGGTTTTCTCTTTGTAGGCTCTGCAATATCTCCCTACTAAACTTCTCATTCATCAGTTCATGCCAAAGCCAGCCAGCGTGTTGTCATTGTTCCCTGAATGCTTGTGCTCAGCGGGCAGCCTTTTCTATGGAGCTGTCTGTATTCTCTAGGGACTACCTCCAGCACTTACATATGGGAATGAGGAAGGAATCAGGATAAGACTTTAGTCTGCAGACCAAGAAAGTTTTAGAGAAACTTTGCATACAGATGCTTATTACTGCTTTTCTGGCACAAGAGATACTGAGAACAATCTTTGCGTGTCAGCTTTGGGAACTAGTTAGTCTGCCCTAAATGCAGAGGCTGTGGCTCAGCAGACTTTTGGGGGATCCAGTGCCAAACAGTTAACCTGCCACTGACCCTACTTTTTCAAATGAGTTTAAGGTATTTTCCAGGATAAAAATAATTGTGCTTTGTCAACTTAAGATTTTCCAAACCATGTGAAGAAGTTTACATGTGTAATTCATGTGTAAAGAATGTATAGACAAACTTCTCTCCACTCATGCCACAAACTACAGTACAACCAATTGAAAGAGTCTTCACAATCAATTGAAAGATTCTTTGCACTCTACATGGAGCGTTTGGGTAGTGATATATGCATTCATAATAATAAATAAAATTAACAGTGTTTCACTACCATGATGAATGGAATAATCCTTCAAATAGGACAGCGTAGAGACAACTTTTCCTAGGAAGCACAAAATGATGCTGTGGAAAAAAAATATGATTTGGATAACTTAACAACTGCTAAAAAAAATAATCAATGTTTTAAAAAAGAAAGAGAAAAGAAAAGGAAAAAAAAGGCTACCTCAAATGTTCCTCTTTACATTTTCTTCTTTCCAATCTCCATGGTAAATACCTCAAGCACTTGCTAGTGTACTCCCTCAATGAAGAGCAAGGCTGAAATCTGTCACAAATCATACCTAGCTGCCAGAGAAATTCAAATTGCTGTAAGCACAAGTGCCAGGGGAGCTCTTACAGCGATGCTGAAACCATAATGCAACATTCACAACGAGATCATTGCATCATAATCTCCTTCTGAATGTGACTCCCTTTGTGTGTCAGGTGTTTGCATGTCAGAGGGAGAAGAAGAAAGGGGATTGTGAGTTTAGCACAATCTGTTGTTTGAAATTAAAGTGTGATTTGTTTTTCTTTTAAATATATGTATTTAAAATGACCTCTTTTTATGCAAGATATTCCAAAGGCTTCCAAGTGACCTGATGCCCTTTAATCCTAGTGCAAAACCCTTTTGTTAGGAATATTCATGTTTTCATTTCAGACAAGCTTGTTACTTGGAATTCTCTCTAAGCCTATAAGCTCACAGAATTTAATATATATTTAAAATTATACTTATTTGCAGTATATGCATCACAATTGTTCTAATTTCCTAAGTGCACAATCAGTATTTAAATAAAGAACATTTGATTCTCAGCTGTATCATCTTTTGAGAAGAGTAAGTTTATGAAAATCCATGGAGAAGGTTTTTTTTTCAAGATTTACAGTGGCATAAGTGAAAGGAGAATCAGGGCCGTATATTACAAAATGTCATTTACATTAATTCAGCATCCATCAGGCCTGCCTTTATTTCATGCAGTCAAGCTCACAAAGTATATGGAGGATTTTTTGTGCTTCTTTTGTTTTTTTGAGAGCTTATCAATATAATTAAGACCTGAATGTATGTCCTTAAAAAAAAAAATAATCCCCTAGATACAGTGGATTTAATAGTTGAAAAAAAAGCTGGCAGCAGATTTGTTCAGAAGAGATGTGAGTAAAGTTGAACCTCATGTGAAGGTGGCATCTCTCTGACTTGACTCTGCCATGTGATATGATTATAACTGGTAATTTTGCCTACAAGAATATCTGTTTGATTCACTGTGTATGCAACTGAAAGCCATTTAGAGTTAATGGTCAGAGTAAGACTACGGATGAGAGTACAGATAATTTCACCAAACCCCAGAAACTCACTTCAGTTGTCCTGCATAATTGATTATACTGCTTTTATGATAGGAATAAAATGATTACTACCACCAAAAAAGGGAAAAATAAAAGGTGTTTTGGATCAGCCTTGTTCAACCCATCTAACTTCATGAGATGCTAAAGTTTGGAATCCAGTTGTCTGGGGCTCAAAAGGAGATAGATATCCCTGATGGACAATTACTGCCAATGAAGATGCGAATTGCTATGTACAGCTGACTGCCCACTGTTTGACTATACAGGGAATCTGAGGCGGGTGGTCACTTACACTGAAAATTTCAGTTAAGTCAATCTAGTTCTAAATGCTTTATAACCAGGCTGTATGTCCTGTACCAGAAGAAGAACTGGGCAGGACTGATTTAATATTATCTGTATTATTTATTCTTTAACTGGCAGAATTAAAATAAAATATGAGAAATGGTCAACACATGTATTTTAGAAGAACAAATACGCTTGGATAGACCACTTTTAGACCTGGATCTGAAAAGTAGGATCTTCTAGTAAGAAGTTAAGCACAGAAAGCAGTGAAGGAAAGCTCAGACATATTTGATTTTTTTTAACCTGAAAGGCCCTGAATAATTCCATTTAGTTAGCAGAGAATTTTATTACTGTATCTTCCCTAGATTGCCCTCACTTTGCACCAAGTAGAGCAAGCCCTGTTTTATCCCGAAGGACCAGGTGTAATCCTCCCTTCGTTAAGGCTAAATTCAGCACCTACCCTTGCTTATGCACGGCAATGGGCAAGCAAGGAGCCACTGGAAGTTTCACCAAACTGGGTGGTGTGAGCTCAGAACTAGTTGTCTAGTCCATAGAGCATCACTAAGGAAATATGGACTCAAATGGACTCAGTAACTCAAACCTCGTTTGCCCATCTCCTGTGAAATCATTAACTGGCAGCATGGAAACAAGTTTGAGTTCTAAATACTTTTTGCTCTCTCTGCATTAGCACCACTGTGTTGAACTGAGTAGCACATTTACTGGGAAAGAAAGAGGGAATGATTGTGTGGTTCAATAATTAGCCTGGGCATACTCCAGGGTTCTCATCGAGGTCCTCTTTCTGTGTTTTATCAATGTTTTTCATACACACTATTTAAAATATAAAATGTAGAAATAGACCTTGAAATGCCTCTTTTCTTTGTTTCTAACTTAACAGACTAGATGCCTGTCTTCAGCAGTGGAATTTGTGGGCAGTTTAAGAGCAGTTTAAGTATCTAAGTCCCAAAATACAGTCTTAAAATCCTGCTAATCCCTTTACAAGCCTACAAAGGTCTGGGACTGCACAGCATAGGGGAGTGGAGGTATTTTTCCAAACTTCTGTGTACTGAAGACCCAGGCTGAGAAAGATAACAGTTCTGAGATTTTTTTTGTCCTTGATATTTCTGTTCTGTCTAGCTTAGGCACTCCATGCCCCCCCCCCCCCCCCCCCCCCTTGAATTCTGGGGACTCTCCTTCTTCCTGTCCATTGTGTTGAAGATCTGAGTTGCCTTCAATTCTTTCATGTCAGCCAGCTAAAAGTTAGAGATTGTGGTATATCTGTGCATTTTCTTGTACCTAAGCATAAATGCTAAAGAGCAATGTTGGAGAGAAGAGAGAAAGAGAATAAATAGTACTTCATGCTACTGAAACTGCGTAGGGAATTTAGGTAGGCAGAATGCAATTATGCATTTGGAATATAGCCAGGACATATGGGTTAACACATGTACTCCTGTGAAAAGTGCCATGGGATATTTAATGACTGTAAGTTGTCAGAACTCGGTTTTACATCTCATCTGAAAGACAGCACCACCAGCAGCATGATGTCCCTTCACACCATGCTGGGGCAGTTCCTCAGTATGGACTCAAAGGGAGCAAGTGGTGTCTTCTGAATCACCACTTCCATTTCTTGCTGCAGCGGGGCTTTATTGAAAGATAAGTATTAAAACACTAATCAAGCCCAGCTTTTTTAGATAATAAGGTCCAACAAGTTTGCTATCCGAATTTGAATATGAGTACAATTGCCTCTGCCAGAAGTGGCTTGCTGTAAGATGACACTTCACCAAACATTTTTGGAGTGCATGGTGTTACCCTTCTGGGCTGGCCACCTTTGGAGAATCTCTGATGAGTGGAAACATTTTGCTCAAAGTAAAACAGTATGAGTGTGTAGTAAAAAGATAGCAAGTTTAGCAAAAGCTTAAGAGGACTTTATTTTATCATATTATGGCATGATCAATAATAATAATAAAGGTGTCAGCTACTGTGTATTGTAGAAACATGGAGAATCTACTATGAAACTGTTATGAAGGATGGTTTAGGTCTGTTACATATTTAATCTCTTTATCTCAATGCTACTTCAGTGGCACTCAAGCCTAAGAACAGGCATCTAACTTTTATTGGAATGTTATGAACTTTAGCAGTCCTAACTGTAACTGGACTGCCAAAAAAATCTATTATATTATAAATTGGATGGGTGTGATGCCAGTAATTCTTGAAATGTACCCCAGCCAGCCTGTCCTGTTGATCTGGGACCTGGTGGAGTCATCTTCCTGTAGGATTTTAATAGCAGATAATGTTTGTTTTTTATTTTTTAGCAAGGGATGCTCACAATTTTACTTTGTGCCCTTAATTGATGTGCTTAATTAATGAGGATGTATGACAGAAGACAGTTTACCCCCATTTTATGAAGCTGGAGCATTCAGCATGATCTATATTAGTAGCTTTTACTATGTTGGTCTGCCGATGGGAGCTTCTTTACAGGACAAATGGTAAAAGGCTGGATTCCACAGATAAAACAGCTTTGGTGATTCTTGAGTAAATAAATACATTCAGTTCCTGTATTACACCATTTTTAGGCAGCTTGTTCCCTTCCTGCAGAGCATTAGTGCAGTTTGTCTTTGCAGTTGAGACTTTATTTCGATGTGGTGATTGACTGGAGTTTGCCAATCATTTGTTCAGCTGTGTAAGCCCCACTAATTTCCCAAAGTTAATTGTAACAGTGTGTATGGTTGAGATAATGGAGCTGGTTGCCATACTCAGATATAATTCTGCAGGCAAATTCTTGACGCAAAAATCATAAAACTGCAGTGTGAAAGGAACTCCTTTTAAAGACAAGTGTCTTTACATATTGTAAAGTCTTTGCTGTTGTATATGTTTATTTCAGTTTTGGTATAAAAGAGGCTGTCCTACCCACTTTCTCTAGAAAAGATATGATAGTATAATTGTTATACACTTGGAATAATTAATTTCTTGCTTCCAACTATGACAACAGCTGAAACAATATATATATATATATATATATATATATATATATATATATATATATAAGAGAGAGGGAAAGGTTTATCTATAAAATTCCAAAACCAATGATACATCCAGCATGAGAGGTAGTTAAGAATCCATATATTCTTAAAATTTCTTAGGGCACCAGTTGTTTCTGTGTTGTCATCTTTTCTTGAAAATACTCTGTAAAGGAATAAAAATGAATGCTTTACATATGAAAGGTTCTACTATATATGCAACTGCAAGCTAGATATAACAATACTTGAAAATGCTAGAAGGAATCTTATTTAAAATTTTAGGATTCTGCATTATAACCGAAGGAGAATAAATGAAAAATCTATAATGTTTCTTAAATATTCTGCAAGCTACGGAATATGCTGTGAGCCTTACCACACCAGCGCTAGCAAAAAAGTTGCAGTTTTGGTATGCTTCATTAACTGTTTGCATACAAGACAAAAGAGCTTTCTGATGAAGTGTAAAACCAACTTGGGACCAATTTTCCACAACATAAATTCAACATTCATTCCATCCCCTGATATTCTTAGATTCAAACAGCTAGGGAGGTTTTATGTCTTATCTTTTATCAATAATTATTTTTAATTCTTCAATTTTAGATTATTCAGCCAAATGTAATAAGCTCAGAGTTATTTCATACTGTGATGATTGCTGTTAAAGACATGTTACTTTCTAGAGTACTGTGATTAGTTCTCGTTATACATGTTTTTAACCAGTTATTTGAAATTCTGTATTGTCATAGATAGCTCTTACTCGAGCTATTTTTCTCAAGATTTATAATTGAGCAGATGCATTTTATTCAGGCATCTATCCCTTCAAAGTTGAATTTAAGATCACACATTTTAAAACCTTTATTTATTTTTCTTTTCATTTGTAGTGAACTGCTTGTGTGGTAATAATGTATATTTTAGTGAAGTAGAAAGTGCCGGTTTAGATTTGCTACTACACATCTGTGAAAAGTGACTTATCATCATAATGTAATTAGTGCTTCTGCATCTAACAATTCCAATTTGTGTTTTCTGAATTCTGCTTTAGTGGTGTGGATTTTTGTATTGAAGCTTGATTGATGATGGACTATCTTTATATCTTACTATAAAGTACCATGTATTTACTGAACGAAGTTTATTTTACTTTTATTATAGAACAGTTTAGCTACTCAAAGGAGTCACTAGACTCCTCTTCAGTGAGGTGAGAGGGTACCCAGCAAATTTATGTTGTATTATTTTATACAAAATAATCAGAATTACAGGAGTTGTGCTTGACATGAAAGTTAGCAAGTTGTCCTAAATCACTTCCAGCTTGGTGACTAATCTCCTCAGGAAGGTGGTAAAGGTAGGCAGTAGAAGAAAGGGAAATACTGCAATGTCAGTTCAGTTCCATGATCTGTAGGTTCATTTTTAGTTTCAAAGTAGTTTGCTTGTGGTAGAGAAATTGGACTGACAGTCATGTGGAAGTTTGGTAGTAAGGGAAGAGCAAAGCATGCTGTTGGTGGACTCCTACTTGCAGAGGCTACTCTGTGGGCTTCTTGAGAGATCCCACTCTAATCCTGATTAATCCTTCATAATAAATACGAATCTGTATCCCAGTTATTCTAGGTATGAGTCTGGTATGTGGATTGGTACTTATTAGAAGTATTAGAAGGCTGTGTTTCTGTCCTCTTTCCACAATTGCCTTTTTAAGCTACACCTGTACTAATAAATGCAGCAGGACCTATACATGAGCTTGAGGGCTGCTGTAGAATCACTCGTACTGTTCCTGCATTTCAAATAAACACAAGCTAATTTAAAACAAAATGGAGCAAATGGTGTTTTTAGGTAGTGTCAGATATTTCCTCATTGTTAAGATCTGTTTTCTAGCCCTTCCTTAATCACATTGAGGGAAAAAACCTAGAAAACACTGGAAAGCAGTTCTTTATCTTTTTAGTGTGGTGGGGTTTTTTTGTGTTTGTTTTTTTGTTTGTTTTTTTTTTTTGCCTCTACAGTTACTGTTAAGTCTAGTTCCTGTGTTTTGGGAAATGTTCAGGTAGATAAGGAGGGGGACAAATTTCATCCTAGAGCTGGAGGTGCTGATGGACATGTGGAAAGGATACTGAAGAAACTGGGTACTGAGATCGGAAGAAACTGAGTATAATTACCTAATATGCTATATTCGACCCCACGTACAGCCTCACATATGTATTGAATTAAAGTAAATTTGATGCTGAATACAACCACTGAATAAATGTTTTAGAACCTATTAAGTATGTCATTCTGTTTGAGTTTTGCACTAATATCTTTCCACATGTTTAAACCCATCACATTTTTTTTTCAAATACTGCGTTCGGTCCTTTACTATGTTTGTGTTAAGCGTAGGGACTGTTAGCACGTCTGAAGTAACATCTGCTCTGTCTTTTTGTTGTTGGGTTCATGGTATAATTAGCTCTATATTTCACCAAATACAATTTTGCTCCCATGGCGGATGGAGCAGCATGAAGAAAACATAAATAATTGCAGATTAGAGAAACAGAAGGCAAAGTGGGTGTAGGTGGCTTTGATGAAAAAAAGGGTTAAGGAGAATAGAAGGTCAACTCATTATAGGACATAACATTGTTAAGATTATACTTGAGTGTACTCAGTTTGTCACATCCAATGTATATAATTTTCTTTAACTCTACCTAGTTTTGCTAACAAGAAAGGTGTTTTAAAAATAGAAATGTTATTCTAAGTTATGTGTATTTAAAAATCCTAAATTATGTGTAAGATTGAATGAGCAAGCACTCAGACTAAGGTATGATGTTTTAATTAGTTTAAGGTTACAAAGTATAAATCACACTTCTTCTGGACAATGCTATGAGGGTTATCTAAAGAGAGAAGTGTTTTGCTCAGTCTTTTTAGGTGAGCATTACGCAGATTGCTAAGCAGATTTGTACTGTCTGACAATTCACTGTTATTAAATGTGCTTCCAGCAAGAAAGACATCAGCAACTTGATTCAGTACAGGTACCTTGTACCATTTGGATTGCCCTTGGGCATCCCGCTTGGCTTCCAGCTTCCACTCCTGAATGGCAGAGATCATATGCAGCTAGGTGCTCTGTCATATTAGCAGGGCCTGTGGGGATACATCAGGTATCACAGGGCAACTGAAATGACAGCAGTTTCCTGTATGCAGGCAACTGAATAGACCTCCAGTGTTTGCAGTTGCCTGTGCAACATAGTTTCCCGGTCACTGGGAAGAATATTGTCATTAATAAGACAGCAAAAAGGGATGTTTTCCAAAATAGGACTAATATTTCAAAATTTATTGCTTGCTTTAATGTATGCATGTATAAATGCTACTTTACAAGATTTTCCTTTCTATAATGTCCAGAATTAATAATGTGATTGGTGCAGCTAATGGTCAGTTTTTAGATAATGATACGATTATATGATGTCTCATCCATTTTAAAGTTATTTTAGTCATCGTTCTCAGCCTTGTCTAAATAGAACCATAAATCATGGCGGTTATGACTTGGCATAACGGATTTTTCTAGCAGTACTCATGACTGATCATATTCTGTCCGTGATGCAGAACATCCCAAGTTTGTACCAACAAACATCTCTGCTAACAATGTGATACATTTCCCTTCTTTGTCTCTCTTACTATTAAGTATCAGAAACTTTCCAGTTACCTCATCTGAATAAAGAGAAATCCCGGTTTTTAAATAGTTCCCCACAAGAGGTAGCCCAGCCAACTTCACAGAATTTTCTTCTGGAACTTCATGGGTGCATTGCAGTTGTGTTCTGCTAATACTGATTTTCATCCAGCTTCCTTGGAATTGCTGAAGAACATAGGGAAAGAGCTGTACTTGGCTTTCCCTTCAGCATATTCTACCAGCTTCACTGCTGGAGGAAACTGTGTAGTTTCTTACTCGGTGTTGAAGGGGTTTGTGGTACTACAAAGGTACTGTGGAGTTTGGAAGATAAATAATTTCCTGCATTCACAGCACTGTCACTCTTATGATCCCTCTCTTTTTCAACAAAGGCTTTTTGAGTTTTCATTTTTTTTGTTTGTGAATCTGCTGTGTCTTGCACATTTGGTTTCAGGTATGCAGCTCGATAGACATTACAATGCTTTTTCTATAAGCAACAATAGCCTAGTGTTTTTAATCAATGTATAAAACCATAGTATTAAATTCTCATTGATATACAAAATAAATCATCTTTAAATTACTTTATTATTTATAGCTTAGACACACACATAAAGGATTTGCAACTTTCTCTTCTTGACATTTTTTCTTGTACTATTTGCCTATTCCCACTTAATTAAACTTTCTTCCTTTGAAATCTTTATATATATTTTTATATATATATATATATATATATATATATATATATATATATATAAATAATACCAGTTATGCCCAGACTCTGGGGTAGGAGATAAATTGAAATTTGAACATTATAGCAGGTCATGCTAAGGTAAGAAACATAAGGTTTAACATCTAAGATTAAATCGTCATGACGTACAATGATCTCAGTTGTCACTACATTTGTGTAGGCAGCTGTGTTAGAGTTAACTGTTTCTGGTATCGTTACAATACTGGTCATTGTAATCTTCAAAGAATAGTATGGAACAAGTAATAGCACTACTGCTACGGGTGCAGAAAATGTAATTTTCCTGTTTTGCTTTCAGACTACAAACAATAAATCATTTTCTTGAAGAGATAATAAAGCATCAACTGGGTGCTGGTTTAATTCATATCAGGGGAGATCTTTGGTAGCTTTCTAAAACAAAGTAATTAGAGAAGGAGTTCTTTTATGAAAAAAACTAGATAGATTATTTTTGTATATCTCTTGTGTTCTTACAGGTGTTAATCAGAGTAAAGTAATAAAAGATTGTATTCTACTTCCATTTTACATCTGAGACATAAAAGTTATATATCATCTACAACAATTACAAAACACATAAAGAAAAATCCCAAGTGCAACAAGAATTTAGACATAGATGACTTCATTGTACTGATGGAGATTACGGTTGTTTAGTGGGAAAAGAAAATAATAGGAAACATAGCAAATAAATGAAAGAAAAGGATGTCTTGGGGGAGGGGAATAGGGAAATGTTTCCTTAATAAAGTCAACATACAGAAATAAAACCAACATCTGCTCCTCGTTTCTCTATTTGATTTCACTTTTAATTACAGAACTTCATAGTTAAGGCAATTTTAGTAGATCTTTACTTTTTCCTTTATTGTGGTTGAAGCTACTGACCAAACTCCAGAGGCACTGAGCATGTGCTTGTGCTCTTTCTTGGGACTTTGAGTAATAGTGCTCAATGATGGAACCCATTTACCTTTTGAAAGCATGTCTCCTGGGGCTTCCTGGCTTTTGTGTTCCCCAGCTGGTGAGCTTCAACTCAGTGGCTCCTGAGTTGGCTTGAGTGGACAGGGGGAGTTACGGAAGGAGTTTAACACCTCGGGTTTCTCTGTCACCCTCTGAGTGCCTTTAGGTTTTTTCACGTTTTAAGTGGTTCTTTTAGGCTTTTATTAATGGGGGAAGCTATGTTTATGCAATGTGGACAGAGATGGGGAGAACTAGAGGAGATTCAGCCAGGGCTTAACTGGGTTCTTCTGTGGTCACAAGTAGCAAATTTGCACTACCCAGAGAAACCACCTTTAACATATGATTAATTGTTCTGTCAAGAAAAGATAGATATATTACTGGCTTCACAAAATAGTATTGTAATACGGCTTCGATTTGACATACTAAGTGATTAATGGATAGGTGAGTTTTGTTGGTATGTCAGCCAAAAATAATTGTACTGTGGACACTGTTGGGGTATGACTGCAGTGATTTGAACAAGTGAAAGTGCACCTGTTTTAGGGTTCTATATAGTTAAGAAATTTATCTTGAACAGGTGGAGAGCAGTGTTCCTGCAGTTTTTCCATGCAAGGGTATCAGCGCAAAGCTGCATACACTAAGGACTTTTAAATGTATTAAATTTTGATAATTAGGGAGAGTTCTTTACAATCATAAACTCTTTGTAAGAAGTGAATTTCACCCAATAGCCTTTTGCAAAATCCCCAAAATTATATTTATAATGTTCTATATTTATGAGCAATTTATCCCCCACATCACATACAAAATTGCTATGTGGATTGTTGAAAAAGTATTTGTACCATATTGCCCTTTCATATTTCATAAGTGATGAATTTACTTCATTGTAAATAAAAAAAATACTGGCAGAGTCTTCAATATTTTCATTTTTCATTACCCTAAATAATCTATACGTTAATATTTGCAATATACATGCTTCAATTCTTAATCAAAGCTCTTTGGGATATCAGCTTCTCAAGCATCTCTGTTCTCCATACTATACACGATCCTTGGGCCCAGGTGTTGCACTGACTCCACTTTTCAGCGTTGTGCTCAGAGTAGCAGAGATGGTGTAGGAAAGAATCTAGGCTTTACCAGACTGGCACAAATCGCTTTTGCCCTTTGATATAATTAGATTCAGGGACATTATAATCTGCTTCTTTAGGGCCACACTATGACACCTGTCCTATGCAAGCTTTCTAAATTATGTTGTTGTGATTGCTTTTGATAAGCCAACTGTAGTCACTGGCCAAAGCAATGTGTTGAATTACTTAGGATTACTAAAGAGCATCTTCTCATCATACGTGCTGTAGAGTCAGCTGTTCCAAGAAGTGATTTTTATGGTTTTGAGAAGTTGCCTCACTAAACCTTGACCCAGTGTGCTATATAACTAACTGATTTACATGGAAGTTCTGGAGGTTACTTCTCACTACTCATGTATTACACATGGGTTAGTTGCCTTTTTGATCTCCATTAATACTGTGCACTCAGAGATGTTCCTCAACTTTATGATTGGGGTTTTTATCCATTTATAACTTATTGTATGTTCCTATTCTATCAAAATAACTCCCTCACTGTATCATATTGTACACATCTTACAGAAAAATATCACTGAATTGGATCACATGGTCAAAACAAGTTTACCTCTCAGTATGTTTAATCATTCGAAGTATATTACTGTAACATGTTTTAATCCTTATGTTTATGCCTGTCTCATGAAGTGACCTTTTAGGTAGTGAAAAACAATTGTTTTTTTTCTGCTGCTCGTGGAAGGCAGGTATTATAGAAAGTTTCCTACCCCACTTACGTTGCTTCTCTAACTGGAAGATTAGCACAGTCACTTTTCATGGCGTTCTGGTTTGCAGTGGTATTTTAATGTTGCCCTGGAAAGTCTTGTCTGGCAGCCATGGATACCAGCTTCTGTAACCGTTAGTTGTATGAGGTAGGTGTATGTTGCATCTTGGCTACCAGGTGAATAGAAATGCATTCTGCTTGCTCTGTGGCTAACTGAGCCATCTCTCCCTGCCTCACTTCTTCCAAATATTCTATTTTAATTGGTTATTATGGGTTATTTAATTAATGATTGAGTCCCAAACTCACCCATGTTTCATCTTTCATCTTTAATTTAGAAGTTTGGATTTGTATTTATTTGTTCGATGAATTTGCATTGTTTTAACTCACCGACAATTAATTGGACAGCCTAGGTCAAACTCCTGGCAGTGTTTTTTTCCCTGCATGATCTCATTCTTACTCACTGTCTGAGGCCTCTTTCAGCTTGATCATGGAGGGAAAGGTATGCCCTCCAGCATGACATAAAGCCCCAACCATTTCAAGATGGCTGTTTGAGACTGAATGTGGAAGATTTCAGCAGATGGCTTCTAATTACTTGAGATATGCCAAAGTGCTGTAAGGAGTGTTTCTGTCTTCAAACCTAAGGGGTAGCTGTACCTGACACAATGTGAATGGCATGTGCATTAATGTACCCATGTCAGCGTTTATTCCATCTACGGTTTCTGCCATGAGCTTTATCACAGATCATGGTCTATGATATGAATGGAACTTCCTTGAGTACTGTGGTAATAGGGCTATAACTAATAAACCTATTAGAGAAAGTAGAAGAAAATCCTACACTTTTTAATGAAAAGTAGAAATAAAGAGACAATCTATATTCATACTCATTTTATCAAGAAAGCTATGGAAACTTTGTATTAAAAATATCATTTTGACCTTTTAGTTGAGTTTATAGGCAAGTCCTTTTTTATGATCGCAAGCAAATTTATTATTTTTTCTAAAGATGCAGGGAAATTACTGTTACATTAGTTGCATTAAATGAGAATTTTGAAAGAGAGATGTCATACTCACCTTACTCACACTGTTAGTCTCAGCAAGGTCAAGGGACTAATTGTGGACCCAGCCTGCCCTAAGCCAGTTGCAGTACGTAATTGCATGCTGCCCTGGGAGCAGCATAAGAAGGAAATTGTGACTTGAAGCGATTCTGTCTGGTATTCTAGGGGGTAGGGTCAAAACTGGCCTCAGTGTCTGCTCCCTCCCTTCCCCTACCGGTGGGTGGTGAGTCTGTAGAACTCATTTCCCCTCCTGGGCTGCCATCTGTGATACGATAAACTGATTCACAGAAGAGAAATTCAGAGTTTCTTTCGGAAGGTTTGTGTATCAAACCGTTCTGACCTACATATTCATTTACATCTCTGTTCACATTGTTTGGTTTATGTGCTGAAATAAAAGTAAGAGTTTCATATGATAACATGCAGATTTTTTTCCTCCATACAAGCGTTTTTGTTTTGTATTGTTTTTAAACTTCCATGTGGGGTCTTATGTTAATCAAGTAGTAAACTTCCCCCTGCCCTTTTTGGTGCTTGATATACTAGTGATTTAAGACAGCATGAACCATTTTTCTAAGCAGCTTCTTTAGCCACAGAAAATGGTCACCAGCTAGAGCTACTTACACAAGGCATTCCAAATTCCTATGAGTTGAGTGGTGTATATTTTGGAGTGCTTTAACCTCCTCACTTGAATTAAGAACTCCCTTTAATTTCAGCCTCTTCCAGGAACGTATCCATTTCCCTGGGAGAAAACTAGCAGTTTCATCTAGTAGTAGCTTGTACTGTCAAAAAGGTGTATTAGCGGAGGCAGAATCTAGATTCCTGTATGTGACTGTGAGCAGTGCGTCACCCCTGATCTCTTGGCAGTCTACAAGTGGAGGATTTGAAGCTTTTAGTTGCAGTGCATTCCCTTTCACCACAATAGAGATTTCTTTGAAAGTAAACGCTTTTATTTCTGAGTATTTAAAAAATAGAGCATTTGCCCTGTTTAACATTGTCAGTGACTTAGTTTATGCCACTTTAGCAAAATATAATGCAGGTTTCTCCCCCTCCCCCCCCCCCTCCGCCCCCAGCCCCCACTCCTCAGATTCAAGTAACACTGGAATTCACTTCCCTTTCCTCTTGTTACAGTAAATAAAAAAATAATCTCTCTTAAAATGGTTCTATACAAATCTGAAATAAAAAAGGAAATTACAGATTCTCCCACTGTAATTCAGCTTTTTAACCAGAATAAATACTGGTAATAACATCAGGCATAATTGAAACCGGCACAGCGAATTTCCCTTTGAGGAACAGTATACAGTTATTATTGCTTAAACACTTCAGAGGAAACACGAAGTTACATGGTTTTTCTTGCTTAATACACGGAGAGGTTTGTAGTCAAAGACTTGGGTTTTTTTCTTTCTGTTGCCTGCCTTCTCAGGTCTGTTAAATGATGCAATTTGGTGGTCTTCTTAGGCAGTGGTAACAGAAACAAAGGTTCTTTACTAAGAATTTCAAATAATCATGTAATGTCATCATTTCACTAGTGTTTTCTTTCAAAAAGCACTATTAAAATAATACTGAAGTAGACCATTTCAGCCATATTCTAGTGCCTGTCTAGGCAGTATGGGTATTGATTACTATATGCCTATTCATAAATTATTTATATTAATAATATTGCATTTACTTGAATCATAAAATCCTCTGCAATAAAATAGTTTGACCAGGGCTCATTGCACTCTGATTTCCACAATTAGAAGTCTGCATTTTATTTTTCTTACAGACATTCTGTACTCACATTGCTGGAGCCCTTCTGTACTCTGTGTCAAAGAAATGTATATGCTTATAAATGAAAACCTGTAATTTAGGTTTAGTGTTTTATTTCTGTATGTTTATATTTACTTTAAATGTTCAGTAACAAAGATACAGCTCCATAATATAAATAACAGCTCAGTAATACCAATAGTTACAAATTTTAGTAACTAGTAGGAATAGTGAAATTTACTTTTATCAGATGACCCATGAACAATCCACTCTGCACCACTTAGGTGTTACTTAGACTTTTGATTAAAATCTTGATGTCCCCTGGGAGGAAAGGCAGTATAAATACATGCATAACAAATGTGGTCCTTGAACTTTTATACATCTGTGTACATTGATACATGCCAAACATAAATTTATTCACCTTCAGGCTGCTGCAGAGACTCTTAGATTGTATAGTCTACAGAGGTTACATAGGAAGACCTTTTTCTTACCCAACTCCCAGACCAGCTCTTCAAGAGGCTATGCTTTGCTGGAGAACACAGTGCTGGTGGCATGTTTTGAGCTTGCCTCTCTCTGGCTGTGGGGGAAGAGCCCACTGAGCCTCCGATGTGGCCTTTCTGCATCCCATGAAGCAAATCTGTCCCTGTGCATGCTGCTTGTTGTACAGGTAGTTTGGGTAAGGGCAAGAAAAAATTCAGCAAGGTCTTCCTTTTCTCTGTCATTTATCAGGAAATAGGAGCAACCTTTTGACCTCCCTTAACTATCTCAGCAGTCAGCGTATTTATATAAATAAGTATAGAGTCTGGGGCAGGTACAGAACAGTTGCAAGTCATTTGCCTGAAAATTTTTTGACACCATGGTGATTGGAATCTCCTGCTTTCTTAAGGTTTAGGATAAAGCTTCACAACAATGTAAAACTTAGTCAACAAGGTGTTTAGACATGACAGAGCTAAACCCAGGATAAATGTCCAGCTGCACCCCATAAGCAGGTTCCTGTCAGGGCTGGAAGTGCAGCCATGCCTGAGGAGGTGTCCCTCAGCCAGGGATGCTTGCCAGGCTGCAGGGGCACCCACCCAGCCTGGGTATTACGGCACACCTCAGGAGGGAATGGGTATTTTTCTTCTCTTTAATCTAAACTGAGATGCTGAAATCATCACATATTTGTAGCAGATATTTTTAAGAAGTATGAATGATATCAGGATTAGTGATAGAATTGAAAGAATTGACGACACTGTAGATGGCATAAAGAATTATTTCAAGCTACCTTTAGAAATGTAATGCATTGAACAAGAAATTTATCAGGAATAGATTTTTCTCAAGTGTCAGCCACATCAGCTGGCACTTGCAGCGTACTTTTTGTGCAAGTCATACTGTAAACTGAAATGCAAAGTACATATGGGTAGGAAATCCTTTTCCTGTGAATTGTCCAATCAGTCTTGCATTGTTTGAAATTACCATCCGCCGCATACTTATCTTTTCATTTTGTATAGGAAGATTGTGAAACTTTGAAGAAGCAGCCATTAAATCTTTATTTTCTGTTAGTTTTATCTGTGTGCTAGTATTATTTTTTTTTTTTTTGCAGTTCAATACCGAAGTGAGTCGTGGGTCTTTTCTGCTAGTTAAGTATTTGTGAATATTACCAGAAAGAAGTGATGATGTCTAATAAGTTTGGTTTTATGTAAGTGCTGTTCTAAATTAACTAAAGAGTAGGATAAAAGGTCATGAATTACCTTTAGCAGTATCTGCAAATATAACCCATTCTGCAGTTTCTGTGTGTAGCAGGCATCTATACTCGGAGACTAAGTGGTGAATAAGAGTCTGACTATCAAAAAGCAGTTGCTGGGATCTAAGTCACAATCAATCTCTGTACTGATAGTTTTGTATTTGAGTAGTAACTTGAACCTTATTTGCCATAACATAGCTACGTGCAATAATAAATACCTTTGCAATTAATTCTTATTTTAATTCTAAGTAATTGCATCTAGCAGATGCTTTGATGCACAGAAGTATCATATAATCCATGTAATTATAGTTTGTGCCTATTCATTTATTAGCTACATTTACAAGCAAAAAGTAGGTTTGTATTTTTTCAAAATATATGCTTAGTAAGCACTAAATCTAAGACTTATAAAAACTTTATCAATATGTTCTAATTAATATTTGCTCTTTTCCTTAAGCTATTATAAGGATACTTAATGCACAGCCTAAAATTAGAGTTGACAATTGCAAATACAATCCAACCAACATAGTAATAAAATCAATACTTACATTTCCCTTGGGGCCACTATTTACTGTTTGCTGTGCCATTTCCTTAATGGAATGGCAGTTATGTTTGCAGAAACCTTGTAACTACAATTTTTATATTTTAACTAAAAGCAGCTTTCCTGAAGTGGTATGATTAAAAAAGAATCTGGAGTTGCTTTCAGAAAATTGCTGTAAACATTTTGCGGCTAGTTTTAACAAAGACTAAAAAGGAGCATCTTTTCATAGTAAATGTCACTGAATTCTAACATGAATTATTTGTAATGTCTAAACTCCTTTCATTTGCATTGCAGTAGACATTTGCCTTAGTCTTGAAATACTTCCTTGATTAGTTTTTACTTTCATTTACTTGGTTCAAATTATTCTTAATCACTGGAAACTCATTCCTGTGTGGAGGTCTGCAATGTACAAAGTGTACAAGGGAGTCTGGCAGTTTATTTGACTTAGCAAATTAAAATAATGGAGGAAAGTATGATCTTCAAGATGAGTCATCGCAGCTGTTGCACAGATCTAATTCTAGTCTTTTGACTTGGTGCTTCTTTCACTGAAGTTTGTCATTATCTGGCAGGGCAGCAAATGTTTCTGTGCCTTGGAATAAACTGTATAGTGCAGAAAGCTAATCCTAAACTACTTTCACTGCTATTCCGCAACTATTATTTGAATAGTATTCATATAAGCAGTTCACTTGTAGTCTGCCTCACTGTCTATTTATATTCACTGTAAGCACACTGCATGTTAGGAATACTTGAATATCCATTCATATGACATTTCAGGATCTGCTTTTGTTCCATTTGTGACGATATGCCAAAATTGCAAGATATGGCATACAAAAGAAATTTTGAAATATATTCATTTGAAAGCACTGGAATTAGAAATGCTTTGTTTTAATGATGTGGAAAGTATACATATATTGAAAAGTATCTAAGATATATCTAATATATCTATAAATGTGTAATATGCTACAAGATTCAGAATCATAAAATCATTTAGGTTGGAAAAGACCTTTAAGATCATCAAGTCCAACCATTAACCTAGCACTGCCAAGTCCAGCACAGTATAAGCCAATACATTAATTGAAAAAGGTATTTCAAAAAATTTCTGCAAATTAAGATCACATAAAATGAAACTGCTGTGCAACACTAGCAGTTTAAAGATAATGTATCTTATGAAAGTCTAACACTTAATTATGTAAAATGAAATAAGCATGAAAATTATAATTGAACTGTAGTCCTGATACATTCATAGAACAACCCAAAATATGCTGAACTGAACTAAAAACATACTAGAACAAAATGGAAGTTCAGGACAAGGTACTTCAGTTCTGAATGTTTTTATAACTTTTACATTACAAATGTTACTTAAATTGCAATGTTCCTAGTAACTTCTCTGTTAGGATGCTTTTAAAAATCATGTTGGATCTCACCTGTTACACATATATATATATAAGAAGATGCATATATGTATACATAGCACAGTTTGTGTATAGGCTGTGTCTTCAGTAATCACTGGTAGAAATTTGTAAAATTTTAAGCTGAAATTTTTATCTAAAATATCTCTCTTTCATGTCTACCCTCAGGCTGTTATTAATTGTTCTAGGTTTCAACAGCAGCAATGATTCAGCTTCTACAAGGAATGAGTCAGGAGAGACTAGGAATATATTTCAATATTCAAATATTTTCGTTTGGTTTAATGCTTCTAGAGCTTTGGAGAAAGGAGTTAAAATTTGCCATTAATGTGATACTGAAATACCTGGTCCTGGTCACTTGAAAATAATTCTGAATTTTGCTAAAATAGAAATTTCTGCAATTGTGTTTCATATGCCCATTAGACTTGTTTAGAAACTTTGTGATCTCCTGCAGCTGCACTGCCATGGTCCACACACACAAGT
This sequence comes from Falco biarmicus, assembly GCF_023638135.1. Classification (NCBI taxonomy): domain Eukaryota; kingdom Metazoa; phylum Chordata; class Aves; order Falconiformes; family Falconidae; genus Falco; species Falco biarmicus. Next base: position 43,612,518 of record NC_079289.1, on the reverse strand, counting down.
CTCCATGATCCTGCTAAACCTGATCACCAGTTTTGGAAGAAAAGAACATTATTTTGGAACTGCTAACTGTTGTTGGCTAAATTATATTGGTACTAGCATTTTCAGCACTTTATGGCTGTTACCATGGAAGAGTGTCTCACATTGGGTTTTTTTGGTTGTTCTTTTTTTTTAATATTATTTGGCAGGTGTAATTCCCTGCACTTTACTAATACAATGCTTTATAACATCCTTCAAGGATGCTGTATTTCTTGACAAACTCACTAGGTTGTCCAGAAGAGGTTACTAAGATCAATCTGACTTCCACACATACCAGTGAAAAACTTTGTGTTAATCTGATGGAAGCTAGATTAATCCCATTATCATTAAACAAAACAACCAACAAACAAAAACCCTATGTGCTTGAAAGTTTCACCAAATATGCTTTAATTCTTTGAGTCTTAGAATTTATTTTATGCAAACCCACAGTACTTAGTGGCATCAGCAAACTTCATTTTCATTAATATTTGGCTGAAGTAATTGTGTGAACAGAATCCTAGACCCATTCAAGGAAGCATATTTTGAAACAGGATATTGAAAATAAAGTCCATAGGACAACAAAAGTCAGTTTACGTGCTGATGTCAGCATTTGTGTGTGGTGATAAGGCCAAGCTCTTTTCATGATAAAGATAAATTCATATCCAAATCTTTAATAAAAAACAAAACTGATGTTAGCTTTTCACATTAAAGTCAGAAGCGTCTGTAACTCTTCCCAGAGACTCAATTGTTAGGAACAAAAGTTATGTCCTGTTAGGAAAAAAAAATTAATCACTCAAGTTATTACGTAGGGTGTACTGTGTATTCCAGGCTCAAGGTTTATACTGAAACCTTTGAAGAGGCTGCCCATACCTACCAAATGTTGTAATTGATACAGAATCACTGCTATACAACAGCTGCAATAACAAGGTGCTGCTGCCTTTACTTTAATCTACCTTTCTTTCTGCAGTTTATTATGTTTTGAATTTATTCTTTTGTAGATCTGTGAGCTATCTTTCTTATGGAAATTAATCTTTTTAAAAGATTTGTACTCTCATTTTCAAACACTAATACATTCATTCAAGTATCCCATTATTCAGAACCAGCTGGCTTTTTATCTAGTGATATTTACTTCAAAAAGCCAAGTTAAATGGTATCATAGATTAATTCTCAGGGCACAGGAAAGCTTTTTTAGAGAAAAAGAGATTTGGTAATTACTTAGAATATCGCAATAAAATCACAGAACATGTCAAAAATGCGTTATATAATCTGTCATAATATGAAACTTCAAAAAAGTTAATTCACTGAATTGAACATAATATGTGGCATCAGTATATGATTTTTAAGTGGAACATTATGTAAGGATGAAACTTCGCAGTCATTTATAATAAGCTATGTCATGATTTTTGGTTATGTATTTTTTCTTTGCAGAAAGCACTGAAACTTCAAAAAGGGCATTATCCACTGAAATTTCTTACATAAATCAAACTCGAAATAAGACACATTTTACAATTCAATTTAAGATCCCACAGAGACAATAATGTTGCAAGCTGTGCATTTTGCAGAGTAATATAGTAATGTCTAGTTTGCATTTTTGAAAAACCAAATTAATCACACTTTATTGAATATGTTGAAGCAAACCTAAAATTCATCTATTATTAAAAAACTTGTGCAACAAACACAAACTATATTTTATACATAAAGGACAAACTCATTTATTCATTAGGTTAAAACACTTGGCGTTTGCATTTTGTAGCTATGAAAAAAATGACATTTGCTACCTGTTCTCCTTTTTTAAATTTTTCAAAGCATTATGTTCAGAGTAATTTGCTTGAAAAATTGTACTAATACTTTAACACAGTATCAGTCCTGAAGACTGTGCAGAAATCCCTGTGGAAACTAAGGGTAGTCTTGATCTTTAAATTTCCTTTTTTAGTGAATCACTTAGCAGGAAAAATACTCTGTTATCATATATCTCATATTTATATAACATATTTTATCCCTTTACAGATTAACCACAAGATAATAAAGTTTTTAGCCAATTTTTAGCTTTTGTACATGCTTTGAGCTGACGTGCCTCAGCACTACTTTGAATTAGAACTTGTATCTCTGTGCTCAGCTGTGCTCAGACTGGTACATCAAAGCAACCAGAATGAAATTTGGGCCTTAGTCAAGTCTCAATGACTTTAATGGAAACAGGATTTCTGTCTTAATCTTTTAAAGGGAAGTATATTTAAAAATGATTTGTAGATGTTTTCCTGTTACAGAGTATAATTGTGGAATTAAGAATTCTAGGTCTTGCAGGGCCTGTAAGCTGTATGCCAAATTTGTATGCCAAACATCAAGTGCTACTACTTGTAATTCCATTTCTAGGAATACTACTCTTAAGTTATTCTAGCCTTTAGGCCAAATTTTATTTCTAGCATTTGGTTTCTAGGATAATTGTCGTCTGTTAATGATTTGTCTGTATATTTATGTCTTGATGATTTAGATGTGAGAACTGAAGCTTTTTTATTTTTGTCAGAAATCTTTATTGACTATACACTAGACAGCTTGTTTACAAAAGCAAAGATTTTGAAAAAATGTTCAAGTTCATTTCAAAGACAAAAATCTTAAATCAGAATTAAAAGTTTTTAAAATTTGGAGAAGCAGACACAATTTCTGCATATTTTTTCCTTGAGTATCGGGAAAATTCTGGCCTTTGTAGCAATATTTTAGTTCAAGGTCTATGCCTGAGGAGTTTTCAGTCTAAAAATTGTTGCTTTTCTTTGCTTAAGCAGCATGTATTACAAATGATCAATTCACTGGTATTTTCTTATATGTAAGCATAACACCCAGTTTGACAACACATGATGCACAGATTTTTTTCTTTGCATAGAAGTTGTGTTTGACAGTAGAAGACATCTTAGACCCCATGAGAAGCATTTAAAGAACATTAATGAGAGCATTATCAGATGAGTTTAATATTCAAGAAAATGACATATTTTTGTAGCCCAATACTTGAGAAGAATCTGCTGTGGTTTCTTTATATGCTGTAATGAACAAAGTTGAGATTGGGTTGTGCTGAAGGTGGACAGATTACGACGTCTCTGACATTTCTCCTTTATTAGTGATAATCCCAGTATACCAGTCCTTGAACATCAGACTGTCTCAGCGACCCTTAAATGATATTTGGGACTCTGCTTTGTCCAACACTTTTATCAAAGTGCAGACCTGCAAACCTATTCTTAATATTGTAACAGGGACATGAGAAAACATGCTCATCTGCTCTTGAAGGGACATCATGGTTCCTTGGGTTATACCAAGAAAATGCTTGTGGTAGAAGCTAACAGTTTTTCAGAATAACTCATTCAGCATCATGGCTAGTGCTGTGCATTAAAGAAAACACTAGACAAAGATTTACATCCAGATCCTTCTCATCTGACATGAGGCAGCTAAAAATTAGCAGTGCTGACTTTTCTGTAGTCAATAATGCTCCATAATGATGGATTGTACACTGCCAGCTCCAGTGTGGTAGAACAGTTTTGAGGTGCCTGGCCACCATAATAGAATTCAGACAACCAGCTAAGGTGTTTTCATATGGTTTCGAGAAACTTAGGGTAAATGATGATCTAGAAATATCTGATACTGAGCTGGTCAATGTAAAATGCTAATGCATGGTAACATCTTGTTTGTAGGGCTTAACTCTAAGAGACATAAGTCTGAGATACTTACTGAAGAAACATTTTTATCTGTTTGGTGTGCAGAGGACCAAACACAGACTTCTGAGAAGGCATCTAGCCCACCTTGTTATTAGATAGTAACCACTGGTTATATACTAGTCAAAAAACTTGCCCAGAAAGCAAGAGACCTGGGAACAGAGGTTATCTTTGTAAACACTGCACCCCCCATTTGGACCTGAAGAGTATTATTACTAATTTAGACAAGGCAGGGTGAAAGACAAGTACTTCTTTTGTCTATGTATATACCTGTTCTCTCTCCTGTTATGTACCTCTCCTCATCTCTAACCAGCTGAATTACTGGTCATGAAGAAAGATTGATGGAGCTAGGAAACAGAATAAGAGATGTGCTTATGTCCTTTCCTGACCACTGAAAGAGTCTACCATCCCAATTTTTACTAGGTGAGATGGATCGGAGGTAAATCTCTTGCTAAGAATTTCGCCTAAGACACAATTAGACATATTATTTAGGGTACAATTAAAAGGTGTATGTGTTCTTCACAAACTGGGTTGATATAAGATACTAGAATGACTAGAATGACTATAAATTCATGTAGGGTTGGTGAAGTTCACAGTACTAAATCTTGGTATAATAGCTTAGGAGAACTTTTTACTAGAACTATTACAAAAAAACCCAAACTACTCTAAAGCCAATATTGAATAAATTATTGTAATATGCTGTCATTTAACGATGTCAAACACTGGCTTGGCTCTTTTGTCTTTTCCACAATAGGTTAAAATTTTTGCCACTAGAGGTGGCTGTTGGTAGCAGTGGTCTAGGCCTCTTCAGAAGTAAAAATAAGTATCTTGTTTTAAATAACTTAAAGATAGTGATGCCTTTCCATTTTAAAAGTGATTCAAAAATGCCAAAACTAATTAGAAAGTAGTTACCACCTCTCCCCAAAAGAAATGACAAAAATCCAAGAAAATATTTAAGAAATTTACTGTTTAAGATGTATCACTTTCATATTCCTACTCTCTTAATCCAATTTCATACTTTCGGCTGCCTTTGCATTATGGTTTTGCCTTTGATCATTTTTGAAAGGCTCCAAGTCAGAAAAACAGCAGCAGTTGTGAACGTAATAGGATATCAATATGTAAATAAATAAGACACTATTGGTAGGCTAAATCTCAAAGAGAAAATGATCTGTTTTGCATAAACAGCAGCAATTGTGAGAAGAAATTATAACAGATATACATGTGTATGTAGCTCTTCCTTAGTGAGTGAAATTCCTTATAGTCTGTTGTCTGTGTGTATGTACTGTTTCTTACAGTATTTTCACAGTGTAAAGCCCATTTGGGCCAGGACTGTCCACATGCTTTATCACATATCATTACTACTACTGCTACTGTTACTGCTAGTCATACTAGTTGTTTTTTTCATCATCATCCTGAGAAAATAATAAATTGTGAGCAGAAACAGTTTCAACAGCCCAAGAATGAGATTCAGGATCCATGAACTCTTAGATAAGATTTCCTTCTTTAAGTAGTAGAATGGCACAGTCATGTGTCTTGGGACATGGAAATATAGAAAAAACCCCTAAAGGCTTAAGTGCAAATGAAGTTACTGTAGCATAATGAAGTACTGAATAACAGCTGAGCTGTAATAATGATTCTTATTCTGTGTTGAACGCAAGTTAATATATGTTAAACTTCAATGAAGGAAGCATGATTCATGGTACGATTTTGTTTGCTAGGCTGAGCAGACTGGATTTTGAGCTGGTTGACATATATGCTCCATATACAAATCCAAATGTAGGAAAAGAGGATATTTTTTAGTAACTTTCTAGTGAACAATTTTTTGTACCATGTATTTACATGTGTAGTTTGTGTGTGTGTGCATGACATAAAGGTAAGAGATGTACACACGGATAGATACATGTGTTCTGTAACACTGAAGTGGTGAAGTTGTATACTTAAAAGCTAGAAAAGCTGCATTTTTAACATTAATATTATTCTTCTTATTGTTATTTTTATTTTTATAATTATCATCACTGTATTGCTTTGAAGCATGAGCCTATTACTGGCTGCAAATTTACAAAAAGACTTTATAACACCTAAAAATTATAGACTATATCAGAGCGGTCATGAGAGAGCTAAATCAAACCTGTACAGGCAACTGAAGAGTAAGACAATTCCTTCTGAAGCTTTCGGTTAGCATGAGCTTCCGAAAGGAGGAGGAGATGGCTTTACAAGCCGCAGAGCTCATGCAATCTTCTGACTTTCCTCCATCAGTTTTCTTGTGTGGAAGAGACATGGCATTGATTTGGAAACCTCTGTTCCCATGGCAGGGTGTGTTCAGCCCTGCACTGCACATCAAGCCAGAAATCTCCTTTTCCCTGGAGTTACTGAGACTTTGCTATCAAATTTGCTTAAGACTGGCTATTAATCTGTTTATTAATAAGGACTGATTTTTGATAATTTATCTTTGTTTTCTAAGAAAATATCTAAAAAAATCAGAATAAAAATCTGAAGAATAATGTTTAAGAAAGTATTCTGTGTGCAGCCTGTTAAGTGCATGTACTGTTATGAGGTTGTGCAGCATTTGTGCTGGAAATTAAAATATTCCTCTTTAGTTCAGCTTTTTTTTAAAAAAAAAAAAGATCATCAATAACAATGATTACCTGTAATATGTTAGCCTCCCTGCTTTGCATTTTCATCCCTGGTGCATCTTTTTCTGAAAAGACTCAACATGACTTTAGAGCGGCCTCCTCCCTTGATTTTAGTGCTTCAAGGCCTGTGTATCTTGCATCTTTTATTTTTCCATACTGTAACACAGCTGAAACACGTTGGGCAAAGTGGTCCAACTACTGGTATCTATCCTTCTATTTACTGAAGACATTAGGAAGCTTGGGATTGTCACTCTATGCACTTTATCTATGTGTACTTTTTGCACTTCAATATATTTACTGAGGATTTTCTGCCTTTTTTTTCTGTTAGTTTATTGTATTACAGGACTATCGGCTGTACTTAGGTGTCCTGAAAATCTGCAGAATTTTTCTTTTTGTGTTAAAGGCACAGTAAAAAGGTTAATATTTTTAAAAACTTTTTGGGTCATTCAAGATAATTCTTTAGGAAAAGATAAAGAAAAGCAGAAAGATAAGTTACTGAATAGGGATAGGGTGTATTGCTTTGGTTTGCTTTTCTTGTTTGTGAGCACTGCTAAAACAGAATTAGACACTGTAAAACTCAGACTAGGCGTAGTAAGGGTCAAAAATCATGGTCCAAACCAACTGAGAAAGTGCCTACATCAGACCAGTGTAGATGGAAAGCACAAACTCCCATCCAAATTTGTATTTTCTGCAAAGCTTAGGCCCATAGACCTGAATAACAGTGCTGTCACTTATAAGCTCAAACCTGCATCTTCTGGATCTGTTTTAGTTTCCACTGTACTAGAAATGAAGCCTGTCATACTGAGCCTATTATACTGATTTTATGGAGAAAAAAATTGAATGAACATACCTTCTTTCTTTATAAACCGAAGCAACAGGGTATCTTATGCTAAGACAACTGAAATCCATGTTTCCCAGAAAGTGTTCTAAACATGAAGTTATAGACTACTTTGCTGGGCATGTTCCGTCTCACCTGGTCTTTAAGCCTACAGAAGATATTCATATACACAATTACATACAATGAGGATATTGAGTAATATATTAATTATCTATTAAATGGGAATTTTTATAAATTAGCCCATACAATAGTCAAGATGTTCACTAAATAATTTGTGATGTTCATCATGTTCGAAGAGAGATAAAGAAAATGTAGTTTTCTGCTGATTTTGGTTGACTTCTGATAGCTCATTAGTCTTCGTATTATAAAAAATCTACATCAAGGGATTAGCTGTAGTTCTAGTTTTCTGCTCTGAAGTTAACATATTTGCTCAGGTGTACCTGACAGTAAAATGTTGTCCAGTTGTTATTTTCCTGAATACAGTGCATACAACTGCATCTATTTTTTTGTTTCTTGGTGATGTGACAAATTTACTTTTACGTGTCTAAATTGCATTATCTTCTAACATCATATAACCATAGAATAAACTGTATATTATCTATGAAATGGTAACAAGTTAGGTACTTGTGAAACAAGACAAATGGAAAATCTATTTTTAGGTAAATGTCACCCAGCCTGTAACTGACTTGCTGAGCTTTCACTTGTGTTGGATAATTTCATTATTAATTAAATGGAATTTTAAGAAAGCTTTTCCTGTGTTAGTATTTTCAGTGAAATAATGAAGGATTAGTATAAAATATAACATGTATTCCATGGGATTCATTGTCACAGTAAAAGCATCCTTTCCCTTATTAGTTTGTATAAATTCGGTGTTTTCTGGTTCATGATTAAGCATATACTCTGATATTCAGCATGAAGAATTCCATCTTATTTCCTGGAATTACCAGTTTGTGCTTCAGATTTATTTATCAGAACATAAATACAGAAAGGGTGAGGAAAGCAGGTACATATCTGGCTTACAGTGCCAAGTGCAGTTGCCATTTCTCTGCCACTGCCAATAGAAAACTTCGCAATAATATTAAAACAGTGAATGAAGCAGTCACCACGGCTTAGGCTAAAACATATTTTTCAGATTTCTACTGTTCTCTGCAAAGAAGAAATGGTATGTGATTACAAAGGTTCTCTTGGCCTCTCCTTTATGTATTTCTGTGGGAAAAATTTTATCAAAGAATAGTCTTTTTTTGGTCTTTTTTTTTTTTTTTCTCAGAATTTGCTGCTATACTTATTTATGCTCTGTTGTGATAATAGCAGAGCTACAAATACCAGACACATCAGCCTACTATGTTAGAGAAAATGGTAAAAACTTTCAATTTTCAGGCCACATTGCTCATGGCCTATTTAAGAGCATAAGCATGATTATATAATCAGAAAATAATGAGGCAAGGGTTTGTGAGGAGAAAAAAAAAAGAAAAAACAACACCTTATCTAGAGCAGCATACAAAGTATTCCACAGAAGTCTTGTGAAACTTATTATTTTCTTATATTGTAGCTCTTGCTCTCCTGATATCTTTGTGATATCAGAAAAGGCAGCAATACTTTTTTTTTAAAAAAAATATCAATAATATTAGACAGATGATACTGTTCACACATGGCAAAGGTCTTTTTCCTTTTAATGATGTAGCAGTAACATAGAGGTCTTATGAAAGTGCCTTTATCTGTAGGTGTCTGTACAGTCTCACAATGTTCATATATTGCAGGTAAATACTACAGCTGATTTAGGGGACTGACTTGTTAAAAAATGGTATCACAAATTTATAGCAATTCAAAGTCTAAAACACCAGGATTTGATTTGGACAGTTTTACGAAGAAGGTTCCTCACTGTCAGGATGCTAAGATTACTGGTTTTTAGCACACTGATTATGCATATTTTCCAGTGGACATAAATAGCCTAGCTAGTGAATGGTCCACTTCAGAAAAATGAGCCCACACAGCTGATACTGATGCTTTGTTTGGTAATTGTTGCTGAGATACAAATTATTTCAGCAAACACAGACGATAACGTCAAGATTAGGGGATTGAAAAAAGATCAGTAGTACACAAAAAGGAAAAAAAAAAGTATTCTTTTAAATTGCTAGTAAAAACTCGGGCTGTCTTTTGTGTTTTTGTTATGTGATATCAGTTGTGTACATAATAGTACGTGAAACCATCCTGAGCCAGGGCTGGGATTCATTTGCCTAAAGACAGGCTTGAAGTGTTCTCTGGGATGCCGTAAAATATCCAAGTTTTGCACATGAAAGGAAGAGGAAGACCCGAGGGCCTGGCAAATAGCCAAATTTTAATTTCTAAGATCCACCTGTAATCAAGAAAGTTTTGGCTTAGTTGCCTAGACATAGATATGTGCTACAGTCTTAGACACCGTTGAGTATCCTACCTGATCTACATCTCCAGAGAGCCATGAAGTCTGCAGGTGCAGTGTTGTACTAACCAACCCTGTAAGACATCTCTCAAATTATTTTGGCCATTTCCCGTGGTATGTACTTAAGCTGTTGAGTGGAGTCTGTGAGAAGGGTCACTGTAGTCCCTGTAACAAGGAGGTTTGGGTTCAGCTGACCAAAGGTAGGTCAGCCTCCCACAGACTGAGTTTAGCAGTCCTCCACAGCCTGTTGCCTATCACAGGAACTAAACTGCTCAGTTCACATTGTAGGAACCAAGATTTAGACAGACTAAATCCTAATGGGGACAGAATGAGAAAGGAAAAGGAGTAAGCAAGTAAGAGACATCATTGTAAAAATTAATTTGGCATGTTTAGATCAGGGTTTGTTTGTGAGGCTGACATTGTACAGTTCAGTTTTCTGCTTGATTTTCTTGGCTGCATTACCTTCCAGTCCAGAATTGTTTCATTTATTATTATCATCCTTAGCTACCTAATTGTGCTACTAATGAATACAAATAATCCAGGCATCAGGCTTTTACAGACTCACTTCAGTGTACAAATAACGGTTTGTTGTGTAACTGCTGATTATGGGAGAAGGTAACTCACATTATGGACAATATGTGCTGAAATGTTGGTGATGGGGAAAACATTGAATTCTGCAGTCCACCTTTTAAATTATGAAAACATATTGTAATTTTTGTTCCATCAGGTTGTCCACGATGAGTAAATGTGAGACAAGCTGAGCCCAGTTTTTAAGCATGTGTACTTGCATTTGGAACTTCTATTTCAATTTTTTGAGTGCTCGTATTAGCACTATTGCACATGAAATACATAGTTGGCTACCAAATTGCCTATTCAAGTGCACATGTATGGGGCTTGAGCACTCAACATTAAGCATTTGCATTTCAAAATTGGATCCCTTGTGCTTGAAAGCCTTGAAAATGCTACTCTATGGTCAGCCTAGTGCAGCGTCAATTGAAATGCAGTTTGAATGCAATGTAGAGCTTCCAATTGCTGCTTCAGAAAGTGTTATGCTGAATCTGGAACACTTTGCATAATTTAATTAATTATGCCACTAAAAACTGATTTTCTCTCAATTTAAAGCAAACAGCTTTTATGAGGGTGAACTGCAGCACCCAGGGATATCAGGTGTCCAAGCTTTTAATCCTATTACAAAGACTTGACAACCACTGATGGAAACTGGAAAAACATAAGCCTCCAGCAGGGCAACAAGTGAAGAGGAAGAAGGCAACAGATTTTTAATACTCTTTGAAACCACTGTAGACATTAAATCAAAATCAAATGTAAAAAGTGACATAACCGGTAGCTTGCACTTCGTGTGCAGACAGTGAATAGTGTCTAAGGAATAACACTTATTTTGCTTTGACATTAATGAAAATAACTGTTTCCTCTAAGAGGAAAATCGTTCCGCTTAACTAACATGAGAAAAACACAGCAAATGGCCAAGACTATTTGTATCTGTGTCTGTCCACTTAAAGCATTCAGGAGTGCAACAGCCTGTAGTTTGAAAGTGGTTTCCAATGTTACAGATTGGATTCTGTCTATGAATCATTTTCCTTATAAACAAATGTCAACAGACAATGCCAGACTATGGGTATTAAAGAATCTGTCACTGACTAAACACTAGCCTCAAAACTTTGCTTTTGGAAGCTTATCTTCTTTCTTCCAGTTTATTACTTGGTTTGACATCACTCTAAAACAATAGGCACTGTAATTTTAAGGCAGGAGGGGGTACTGATTTAGAAAAGCTCTAATTTCTGAGCGCATAAACGGTACCATAATTGGCAATCTATGACTGACTGTGCAGAATTCTTTGATCAGGTTAGAAAGGGTCACAGCAGAATTGACTCCATCTCTGTATCGAACATCAGCACGTAACATGAAATTAACTGTACTGTAGATGATCTTGCTAAAAAATATGTAAAATATCTTATTACTGGGAATTCACTACATTATAATTTTTTACATTTTATAAATGCAAACATATTGCTTTGCTATAATATTAATATATCACGTATTATAGATACAATATATAATTATTAATATATATTTATGTATTATATGTGTTCCTTTATATATTTGACATATATATATTTATATATGAGACAAGGTACACCTGTCTTAAAGGAGAAAAGAATCTATGCACAGGAGTCAGTAGGGCTCATTGAAAGGCCTTGAAACTAGATTTGAAGGAGGAAAAGGGTAAAACCAGGCTCAGATGAGTGTGGGGGTAGCATGCCAGTGTTCAAGGGATGATATGCTAGCGAGGTCCTTTGATCTGCTGTCTTAGTGGAGGTATGGGATGGAAAGCCATGTGGCAGCAAAGATGCAAGAGTTATTGATGTGTTAGGAACCACAGAAGTGCCTGAGAATGGTCATGTAGGAATTAAGGCTTCTCCCACCCAAAAGGTGGCAGAATCAATAGCCCAGCTGAAGTGCATCTGCACTAATGCACTCTGCATGGACAGCAAGTAGGAGCAGCTGGAAGCCATTGTGCAGTAGGAAAATCATGACATAGTTGCCATCGCAGAAACATGGTGGGATGACTCACACATCTGGAGTGCTGCAATAGATGGCCATAAATTCTTCAGAAGGGTCAGGCAAGGAAGGAGAGATGGTGGAGTAGCCCTGTATGTTAGGGAGTTTTTTGACTGTCTAGACCTTGATGATGGTGATAATAGGGTTGAGTGCTTATGGGTAAGAATCAGGGGGAAGGCCAACAAGACAGATATCATGGTGGGAGTCTGTTACAGACCACCTAACCAGGATGAAGAGCAGACAAAATATTCTATAAGCATCTGGAAGAAGTCTCACCATTGTTAGCTCTTATTCTAGTGGGGGACTTCAACTTCCCAGGTCTCTGCTGGAAATACAATGGAAAGGAAGCAGTCTAGGAGGTTTCTGAGGTGTGTGGAAGGTAACTTCTTGACACACTTGGTGAGTGAGTCACCTAGAGAAGGTGCCCTGTCGGACTTGTGGGTGATGTAATGGTCGGAGGCTGTTTTGGGCACAGCGATCACGAAATGATACAAGTTTTAGATTCTTGGAGAAGTAAGGAATGGGGGTCAGCAGAACTGCTGCCTTGGGCATCTGGAGGGCCAACTTTGGCCTGTTTAGGAGCTTAGTTAACAGAATCCTTTGGGAGGCAGCCCTGAAGGCCAAAGGAGTCCAGGAAGGGTGGATATTCTTCAAGAAGGAAATCTTAAAGGTGCAGGAGCAGGCTGTCCCCATGTGCCAAAAGAGAAGCCAGTGGGGAAGAAGACTGGCCTGACTGAACAGAGAGCTTTAGCTGGAACTCAGGGGAAAAATGGAGGGTTTATGACCTTTGGAAGAAGGGGCAGGCAACTTGGTAAGACTACAAGGATGTCATGAGGTTATGCAGGGAGAAGATTAGAAAGGCCAGAGCCCAAGTAGAATTTAATATGGCTACTGCTGTACAATAAAAAAAAATATGTTTCAATACATTAGCAACAAAAGGAGGGCTAAGGCGAATCTCGATCCTTTACTGGATACAGGGGGAAACATAGTGACAAAGGATGAGGCTGAGATCCTTAATGCCTTCTTTGCCTCAATCTTTAATAGTAAGACCAGTTGTTCTTGGGGTACTCTGCCCCCTGAGCTGGAAGATAGGGACAGAGGGCAGGATAAAGCCCCCATACTCCAAGAGGAAATGGTGAGCAACCTGCTACAGCAGTCAGACACACACACAAGTCTATGGGGCTGGATGGGATCCACCCAAGGGTATTGAGGGAGCTGGTAGAAGTGCTCACCAAACCACTTTCACTCATTTATCAGCAGTCCTGGCTAACCACGGAGGTCCCAGTTGAGTGGAGCTTGGCAAGTATGATGCCACTCTACAAGAAGGGCCAGATGGAGCATCTGGGGAACTACAGGCCTGTCAGTCTGACCTGAGTGCCAGGGAAGGTTATGGAGCAGATCATCCTGAGTGCCATCATGTGGCACGTGCAGGACAACCAGGTGATCAGGCCCAGTCAGCATGGGTTTATGAAATGCAAGTCCTGCACGACTAACATGATCTCCTTCTGTGACAGGGTGACCCGCTTAGTGGATGAGGTAAAGGCTGTGGATGTTTTCTACTTAGACTTTAGTAAAGCCTTTGGCACCATTTCCCACAGCATTCTCCTGGAGAAACTGGCTGCTCATGGATTGGACAGGCGTACTCTTTGCTGGGTAAATAACTGGCTGGACAGCCAAGTATAGAGAGTAGTGGTCAATGGAGTTAAATCCAGCTGGCAGCCAGTCACAAGTGGTGTTCCCCAGGGCTCATTATTGGGCCCAGTTCTGTTTAATGTCTTCATCAATGATCTGGATGAGGGGACTGAGTGCACCCTCTGTAAGGTTGCAGACAACAGCCAGTTGAGGGGGTAGTGTTGATCTGTTTGAGGGTGAAAAGGCTACAGAGGCATCTGGGCAAGCTCAACTGATGGGCTGAGGCCAGTTGTATGAGGTTCAACAAGGAGGAGTCCCGGATCCTGCGCTTGGTTCACAACAACCCCACACAACACTACAGGCTTGGGCAAGAGTGGCTGGAAAGCTGTCTGGTGGAAAAGGACCTGGGGGTGCTGGTTGATGGCCAGCTGAGTATGAGCCAGCAGTGTGCCCAGGTGGCCAAGAAGGCCAATAGCATCCTGGCTTGTATCAGAAATGGTTTGGCCACAAAGACTAAGGTGGTGATCATCCCCCTGTATGAAGCAGTGGTGAGGCTTCACCTTGAATCCTGTGTTCAGTTTTGGGCCCCTCACTACAAGAAAGACAATTAGGTGCTGGAGTGTGTTCAAAGAAGGGCAGTGAAGCTGGTGAAGGGTTTAGAGCACAAGAGGAGCAGCTGAAGGATCCAGGGTTGTTTAGCCTGGAGAAAAGGAAGCTCAGGGGCCATCTCATTGCTCTTTACAACTATCTGAAAGGGGGTTGTAGCCAGGTGGGTGTGTCTTTTTTCCCAAGTAACAAGCAAAGGGACACGAGGAAACAGCCTCGAGTTATGCCGGGGAGGTTTAGATTGGATATTAAGAAAAATTTCTTCACCAAAAGGGTTGTCAAGCATTGGAACAGGCTGCCCAGGGAAATGGTTGAGCCAACATCCCTGGAGGTATTTAAAAGATGTGTAGATGTGGCACTTAGGGACATGGTTCAAGTGGTGGACTTGGCAGTGCTAGGTTAATGTTGGACTTGACGATCTTAAAGATCTTTTCCAACCTAAATGATTCTATGATTCTATGGTTTTCAGTGGATTGTTTGGTGGTATTATTATTGTTATTATTATTATTGTTATTATTATTATTATTATTATTAATTTAATGAAGCCCTAAGTACTGTAAAACCAGCTTTAATATTTATGTACACATGCCCTAAGATTGAATGAATAACCATTTGGAACTACCTGTCTTTCTCTATTGAATCTACATCAACACCTACATTTTGGCTAAAATTAAATAACATTAACTAATTTTTTGTGTTTAACTCTCATTTCCAGAGTATTATTTTATAATAGAAGAATATTCAAAATAAGTAAAATATTTATGTCATAGTGGCAAAAAGCAGAAAATCAGAAAAAAGAAAATTACAGGGAAAAAATGTCTTTATCCAGCTAAGATTTAGCTCATTCAATTACATATGTTTGAAATAGGCTCATTTTTTTGAGAGTCTCTTAAGTTCTCAAGATACAAGAAAACATGTTCACTTCTCAGAGGTGATGAGATTCAAATCATGTATTAACTAACTCAACTATGTATGCTGCGTAAAGGTTGTGACAATTTCTTGTAAAATAATAAAAGTATCTGATATAATTGATTCTTTTCATTGTTTCATGAAATTGCTTTGTTTGATTGTAGGAGGGTTTGGACTGAATTTTCATTACCTACTTCTGAACAATTTACACTGGGATTGAGACAGTATTGAGCTAATGAGTTAGAATTTATATTGAGCCTTAACTGATTTCATGAAGTAACTAGGGAAAGAAGATCATGGTAATAATGTAGTATTTTTCATTATAAACTATGTTGTACATCTTTTACAATCAGGTTTTTAATAGATCTAGAGAAATTAAATTGGAATTCTACCAACTTTTGTGCTTTTGTCATCCGATGAAGATGATGTTAAAAAATGTCAAGACTAATGTGCTAATCCTGTTTCTACTGAAGTAAGGAGGAGGTAGTATCAGTTGTTTTTCAGGCCCTGTTGTTCATTAAGTAGTAAAACATATATACAAAACCATTCAGAAATAGGCACATTGCTCTAATCCCTAATGCTAAATAGTAATTGAGTATAGATTAAATAAGTTTTAACTGATGCTATCCTAAAGTCCTTATCAGAAGAAATTCCCATGAAAGTAGTAGAAACTTTCAAAGTCAAGAGGGTGAAATTGTGCTCTACATGAAAAAGGAAACAATCATGTATTGCTGATGGGTATATTAATACTGCTGAGAATGCATGCATATATACATACTTATTAATATATTCAAGCATTGTTTATTGATTGTATATGGTAAATAAACTCATATAATGAGTGTATAGATAACTTTGTATGCATAAACATACATATACTCAATTTCAGCATTATACATAAATATGCAGCATGAGTAATGTAAGTCATCAGATTGGAAGATTTTAAAATTTTCATTATATATAAATGTAAAAATTCATAATGTTATATGATTTTTTAGTATTGTCCTTTAGTAGTACCCTTCTTTTTAATTCTGTGGGTATTTTTTATGAGGAGGACTACATTAGTGAAAAAGAGTATTTCTCAAATATATGAGTTATTGCTCATCTTAGCACTTATTTGTCCACATTCTTCCTTGCTGTTAGTCTATTCCACTCCAGAAGACTGCAGGAATCAATTAATAATCCCTTACTTTTTAATTAATAATATGAAATAAAAATTGAATTTACAAAATAGAATCATCAGACAAACACATATGCATGCATGTTGGTGCCCTCAGTAAATTAATTTTTTAGTTACTTCCTATAATGTTTTATTTATTCACCAATAAAAGAAGAAATATGACTGTAGTTTAAATTTTAATTGGCATAACAGGCAGTATTCTTTTTTTAGTTTTTTTCAGGAAATTATATTCTCTCACACATAAAGCAAATGCCATATATAGTTTTACTTGCTAAGGATGGCAAAAGCGTATGTAAAATATACCCCAACACAAATTTCATGTGAATGAGCACAACTAAAATACTTTTAGGTTTGTGTTCTAACTTAACTTAAAAAAGTTATCCTTACATATCTTTTTTCAGAGGGTGGAAATAAACACCTCAAAACTCTTTCCCCCAACCCACATATTAAAAAAAATTATAAAAAAATATAAAATTTGCCACGTGCAGCAAAGGTTAGATTGCTGGCCTTTCTCTCAAATTCAGACATTGAAAATTAGGAGTTTTCCTTCATCCAAATAATGTATATTCATTCCCCACAGGCAGCAGTGATGGTTCTTGGGATAAAGAAAAACTTCAGTCTCCCCCCACCCAAGGATCACAGGCCTCTGTTAACCACCCCAACTTGCCTGGACAGCATAATGTTCCAGTTAGCCATCCTCTCAACCCTCTTCAACAGAACCACCTTCTGCCAAATGGTACGGGTTGACATCTTTCAGCACTAACATCAGCAGTTTTCCAATTCCTGTCTTTATTTTGTGTTTATATAAATAGGCTGTGAAAAATCAAAGATGTGGGAATATTGGAATACTTCCTTTAAAGTGTTATGCAGGGGAAGCAGAGACAATAAAGAACAAATACATATGCAATAAAATTGATACTTAAAATAACTGCTAACCTGTGCATCAGTGGCATAATAATGCATTGCTAAGGCACCTTGCAGCAGATATTAAAAAAGACAATAAACAGCCATTGCTTAGCAATGATATCATACATTACACTGATATGAACAAACTAAGAGGTCTAATAGTCTCTCCTTGTGGCTAGAAACCCTCCATGGTTGCTAGTGATTTACCTATACATATCCCGGAAGAGAACTGACATATAGTTGCTTTGTCCTATAATGTGAACCGAACCATCTTGTCATCCATCACTTGAACATTGTCCATGAGGAGGAAAAAAAAGACAATGTTTTAAAAAGATGCATAAACCTATTTCCCTTTTTTTCCCCCTGCCCAGGATTGGAACTTCCTTTTATGATGATGCCCCACCCGTTAATTCCCGTGAGCCTACCTCCAGCATCTGTCACGATGGCAATGAGCCAGATGAATCACCTTAGTACCATTGCCAACATGGCGGCAGCAGCACAAGTGCAGAGTCCTCCATCCCGCGTTGAGACATCTGTTATTAAGGTAACTATATTAAAAAAAACAATCAAACAACCAACCCAACACAAAATTATAGTATACTCACAACTGTCATAAATATTATAAAGGTGGGTAGGTGTCAAATGTAAGTCATAAAGTCAATATATACAAGAAACCCAACTGTTGTAGCTCTGGGAACACAGTAGGCTGCTGGTGGCCCTTGTTTTCTTCTCAGTTCTCCTCCCCCTATCTAAATCAGTATTAAAATAGTGCTCAAGTTCAAGCATTTTCATACAGAATACACAGCTTTCTGGTTTCTCATATTTCATCTAATGGTAACATTCCTGAAGATATCAAGGAAGAAATTACTCCTGTCTTAAATGAGTAGAGATTGTTCCTCCAACTTTTAAATCTAAGTATTTGAACCAAAATGCTGCAAATTATCTGAAAAAGGCTGAAAGGCTTGATACTTTACCTCTGCAGAACCTAAATTGCCGAATCCCAGAACAGAATGAAATGAGGTTGCACAGAACAGACCCAGTAATCTGCAGGCCACAACTGTGATATTGTAGAGTTGTCTCAAAAGTATCTGATATCTGGTATTGTCTACCAATTTTAAGGTTGCTTGCTGCCTGTAACTAAATTAATCTGGTAATAAAGGTATTTAACACAGGCATGGTGTCTTCTGAATGAAGATGTATTTTCATTTTAAAGGCATTTCTTCTTTACCACTAGATATTTATAGTTTGACTTGACATTTATTCCGATATCTACATTTTACCTGTTAGCCTTCTTTAGTTCTAATAAATGAGATACAGAAAGTACACAAGCTTTTGTGCTTTTATGTAACATTCATATGTTAGAAACAGATATGCAAAGGCAAGGTTGTTTGGTATTTTAGGGCTGTTTTGGAAATCACAGAATCACAGCATGGTTTGGGTTGGAAGGAACCTTAAAGAGCATCTATTTCCAACTCTGCTGCCATGGGTGGGGACAGCTTCCACTAGACCAGGTTGCTCAAAGCCCCATCCAATCTGGCCATTAATGCAGTTCCTCTGACAAAAATTAGGTATACTTAAAACCTCTTGGACCTTCAAATCCAGAGTTGCAAAAGTTTTGAAGTTCGTGATGATGTAAGCAGAATGAAGAGATCTGAATTTATTAAGACATTCAACATTTTTGTGCTCCTTTCCTCTTTAACCTAACAAGACGAGAATCATAAAGAACCATTCAGTTAAAAGTCAACAAATGTATGTTGCTGTTGACTTAGAAAATTATGGTCTGATGACCTAATTTAGGTACCTGCACTTTCAAATGTAGGGTCTCCTTTGGAGTCCTTCAGTGGCATTCCTTTCTCACCTTTGATGACATGGGGAGTTAAGACATTGTTTTGAGAAGAATTGTTTCTTTAGGTGCTATGTCAGAAAGTCTAGATTCCACCCTAATGTCCATCTTGCCCATGACCTGGGAATATAAACACTGCTGCTAACTAACTATTCAATGGCATGGTGATTTCTGCAGCTTTTTTTTTTTTTTTTTTCCGGTTCTTACTTGACCAGTCTTTAGTAAGAGTTACATGATACTGAAGTGCTCTGGAACATGCGTGGTGCTCTATTTCATTCTAAATTTATTTTCTTAATTGGAACAGTGACCACTTGTATTACAGAGGTATCTAAAAATGAAGGTTGGGATGGAGCACATGTTAAATGCCACCTGACAAGTATGAATTACTATGGCAACAAAACTTTCTTTTCACTGTTTTTCCTAGTTTTCCCTTCTTTAATTTTCTGTGAGCTATTTGATTTCATATTTAAGAGTACAAAATTTGACCTTCAAGAGCATTGGTACCCTTCTGTTTCTAAACTTTGACAAGCTCACTTTGAGCTTATGAAGTTGATTTACAAGCTAGTTCTAGCTGTTAAAGTTGCCTAAGTTACTGTGGCCTACATTTAAATATGTCTATGGGAGCATACCCCTGATCTTTGTCTACAATTACCAAATCAGGTACATCTGAATTACAACATAGCTCTGAGGCTATGTGAAAAAATGTTTCCTTTTGTGGAATGCAGGGCCTCGTGTGTTCACAGATCTCACCCCATTATTGGAATATTGCAGGACCCAGGAAGCACTTAACTGAGATGTACTTCTGGCTCATCTGATCTAAACTTGCCTAGTAGGTTTAAAAGTATTGGACTCTGAAAGGTAGACGCTGTCATCATGTATCTACGTGAATTATTTTAATGATAGGCAGTGCCATATCAGAGAATTTTCCTTTTCCTAGGGTTCCTTAACTTCTTAACAAGTTCATTCTTATAGCTCATCTAGTTGGAAAAAGAATTTCATTAAGATCTGGGTGAAGATTCTGAAAGTACCTAGCAATTCTAGTTCTGTGTTTGAAACATTTTAGCAGCACTTTGTAACTGGAAAAATGTTTGGGGGGTGTGTGTGTGTGTTTTTTGTGTGTCGTCCCCCCCCCCCCCCCCCAATCTTGCTTATTTAAACTTTTGTTTGTATTAATAATCTACACTATTTATCTCTGCCATTTCTGAAAATTCAACTATCCTGTATTCATGCTAATTAAATCTTCATTGTATCTGCCAACTTCCGCGCAGCTTCTGGCATAACATCTTGTGCAAGTTATTTAACAAAACAGGTTTTGTGTTCCCATTTGGTTTGCACATAACCATAATTTAAAAAGATGTGGATTTACAATTAGGTGGTTTTAAATGGCCAAATTAACCAAAGTTCTATTTAGAAAACTGTGCTTACTCAAGGGTGTAATATGCATTTTTTAAAGTTTGCATGACTAAGTTAGAGTTTTAGGACTTTTAGGTAGAACCTGATGGAGACATTACCTGATTGCTGCCATGACTTCAGTCAAGGCTTGTGGCATATTGCCCACAATACATTTGTACTACAGGTAAATATATAAACACAAGTGTTAATCTGCCATCCAAACCTCCCTTCTAAATGTAAGTTCTTGCTACGTATAGTTCTTTCAATAATACTCTAAAGGATAAGGAAGTTACTCTTGCAGGACTTTTATACTCTTCCCCTCAGCCCCTTTGTGGTATCAACATGTGTCTAGGTTTATGTCCTCTGTTTTTTTCTATGGCAGATGAATATGGTCATGTGGATAGAGATAGCATGGCCAAGTAATTATGTTCCTATTTTTTAATACTGACCAGGTTTGAAACATAAACCTGAGCTACAAAAAAGCATGACGTTATTGTTAGAGGGAGATTTTCTTCCTATGAGCATGGACATGTCACTGGCAATTTAACTGTTCCTCGCTGGGCATAGTCGGAAACTGATTTTGGTGCCCACTGAATTATATACAATGAGTAGTTGAGCAGGAAACTCTAATCAGCGTAGTTTTTGAACCTTGCACTGGCAATGTAAATTTTATGAATAATAACTTATACTACAATCAAAATAAATATCTTAGAGAATAGATGTGAGAGGGTCAGACCTCCTTTTTCTGTTTTTTTACAGGAATGTACAAATAGTGCAGTTGCTTTCTTTCTCAAAGCTGTTATTAGAATCGTATCTTCCTTTATTTTTTTATTGCTACATTTTTAGACTTTTTGATTTTGTTTTCATTATCTTCTGGCTCTTTTTTTTAACCCTGGTTTTACTTAAATGTTTTTCCTCAGTGACAATTTTTCCACAAGCTGATTTGACAAGTTTTTGCATCACTCATCCTGGAGTTCATAGTCATAACCTAAAATGACAGAATAGATTTGAAATTAAAGTACAAGATGTTTACAAGTTTAAACTCTGTGAAAAGTTAGAAGACCTATGAGAAGTTTCTACTCTGAAAAAGAAATCAATTGTAACCTTGTTTAATTAAGTAACAAAGAACAAAATTAAGTAACAAAGAACAATATTAAGTCTTAGAAAATCTGAGTCTTCAGATTATAAACAACCTGGTTCATTGGATAGAAGAATTGCCTTTGTGAACATGCCACAGTAGATGACTTACTGACCTTTCCTTCCAATTCACTGAGTTCACAGTTAGTGCTGTTATCTTTAAACTCACAAAGCTTCAAATGCCTTTCTATTACTGGGAAATATTTCATTTCTTCATGATAAGAAGTTGGAATAAAGCTGAGATCATGTACCAACCAAACATTTTATCCTGCTATGCTCAAGAGATGAGACAAAGACAAAATTACAAGGGAAGCCTTACAAAGCAATACCTTAGATTTGGCAGTGAACTATGTGCTCTAAAATCTTCAGAATTATATTTCAGAAGAGTGTTGTGCCCTTTCAAACATGAGTTGAACATTAGATGTCTTTTTGTAATGGAATGTTTAGATATATGAGTTGGATGAATAAGAGGAAAGCAACAACAAGCAGGGACAGCAGATTGTGACAGCAATGAATTGCAGTGAGTGTGACAGCTGTGACCTGGGGATGCTTTAGACATGAGGTGGCTTTCATCACCTGCCCGTGGTTTCAAAGGCTCAGCTTGTTAGCAGTTTCACTACATCAATTTTTTTCACTCAGCAGAAAGATATATGAAAATATAAAGGAAATACCTCACATAAATAGCAACTTGAAATAATTCTACATTGTAAAAGTTAGAACAGAGCAGCATGCAAGAATAAAAAATTGCACTTTATCCATATAATGTTACTAATACTTATAGAAAGAATTAAGAATAAACCAGAAGAAAACCAGTACCGTCAGCTGCAAGGTGATCAGTAGCACATTAGTCTTCTACTGCACAGTAAATACATGAGACTAAAGTTTGCTAATTCTCTAAATATATCACAGCAGTGATTATGTTATACTTGTTTATAACTTGTTTGTATATACTATAACATACACACACATTAAATATATGATATATACAATGTATCATCTATAATAGATATAATATATATTATATGTTATCTTCCTGTTATCCAATAGCAGAAATCTACTATTAATTTATTTTACCAAGGTAGCTGCAGACAGGGTGGTGGTGTTTTTTTTTTTTATATAACTCAATTTATAGGCCTTTTCTGAGACAAAATTTTATTGTAACATTTATTCACTTTCATTTTTCACTGGCAATATGTGTGCGTTTCTACTGATGTAATTTAATAGTCCTGTGTTTTTTGCCTATAATTGTTGTCAGAAAGTCCCACTAATAGCCAAAGAGAAGAAATGTGACACTGCCATACAGAAACGATGGAACATTTAAACATCTGATGTCAGAGTGGTGGTGAGCAAGTTCAGAGGGTGGACCTGAAAGGAAACGGGCTCTTAGGAGAAAAACAAGGAAATTAATTTCATGGAGGGGGTGGCCAGCAGAGGGATTGTAGAAGCTTCAGCTTAAGTCTTCTGTAACTGCTGTGTGAGCAGCCTTGAGTTTAGTGCAGACTTTTAGTACCAAAATGTACTGGCCATTGTAAGTAGAAGAGGTTATTGTTAACTTACTTTCCAGTTACAGAAATGATGGCTTTTTAAATAGAATTAGATATAGCATTTATCTAAATTGGCTGGCACACTGTCCTGTAGAGGCAGGGGCCATAGGAAGCGCGTTGAAAGTACAGTTGGACTTCCTGGATAGAAAGCCCTTCCACTTTGCTGCTATTACCAATGAAGCAGAATTTTCCTGTACTGTAAACTTGAGAAAACTGCCAGAGTTGCCAATGTATCAGATAGTACTGCAAAATCTTTAGATGTGACTGTCTTCAGGCATCAAGTAAAATTACACCCAAAACCTACGTAAAAGGACCATCACCGAATTGAAAAAGATAAGACTAACATTAGGAAATACCAGAATGTCTCTCCAACCTTAATGTGACAGCATTCCATCCATATAGTACAGTGCAACTTTAATTTTGCCATCACATATTGTATTTTTCCACAGAACCCCTACCTCATTCAGTGAATAGTTAATTATTCCATATTTTATTTTTTAAAAATCAGTGTCTGGCCCAGTCTTATTTAACGTACGTGATATGAATCCTGTGTTGAATGCAGAAGTTTTCTAGGGCCACTTCTGTGCCTACAGGAAAAATATTACACAAACAGTGGTAGATGCATATTTGCACCATTCCTATGAAGCTGGATATGCTATACCCATTTTACAGAAAGGGAATGCGAAGAAAATTAATTATATCTCAAAGTGGCAGAAATGCCCTTTTTGGATGCCTAACCTGAAAAATGCCTGACTTTTCAGATAAACTGTTATTTCTAGAGACATATGTGCATTCAAAATACAGATTTTGACATTACTTTAAAGTTATTTTCTTGAATGTGTAGAAAAGTGTAGCATACACAAGTGCATAAAGAGGGAAACTACTTCCATTTCCTCATTTTCTGATACATGAAGTAAAATCAAATTTTATTCTTTACATAAGGAGAAATTTGAATTAATATAAAACATTTAAATAATAAAAAGTAATTAGTCTACAATAAATATTCTACAATAAAAATTAGACAATCAGCTCCTAAAACACCTGCTTTTACATATTGGGAAAGAAAACATGAAAATTATGATATCAAGTTTCAAGTATATTATAAACCAAATTAATATTTCATTTTATTTTTATAATGACTGCAGAAAATACGGTATCTTAAAATTATTTTTATTAGCTCACACATAACTGAGAAAATCTCCAGGTTAGAATAACTTTTATTTATTTATGTTAATATAAATATGTATATGCACACTTACTCCTGTTTCTTCTTTTAGCATGAGAAGACCTTAGGTTAAAGTGTAGCTGAACTCCTTTATTATGGCTTAATTATCTTTGTATTAGAGGACATTTTGTCCCACCTCGTTACTTAGTTCCATCTATGATTTAAATTATTTATTTTAACTTTTAGTACAGGTGGTTTTTTTTAATAATGAGCTTAGAGGAAGGTAGCTATATATCTGGTAGGTTGTAACTCAGAATTATGTCTTTTTTTTAAATAATATGGGATCCTATTATTTGTTTTAACATTTGTGCTTCCGAGGTGCAGTTTACAAGTAATAGCAGCCATACGCTCCTATGAATTAATTTGTGTCACGTAAAATAGTTATCTACATATAACACATAACACAGAGAAGGTAGTACAAATTTTTCTGCTTGGAAATTTGCATATTCACATGTGTAACAGGGAACTATGTATGGGGTGTAAGGTACAAGGGAGGGGATTAATTTTGCTGTCTTCTAGGGTATAATTTACCGGACCTACTTGAGAGGGGAGTTGTACCTTGGAGACCTGAATGTATGCGTAAAAAAATCAGACTAGCTCAGGTGTAGACATTTGTAGTATAGACAATGACATTTGGGTAAATGAATTCTTGGTGTTTGGCTGGTTTTATGATTTGGATTGACTTTTAGGGGTGAGTTCCTAGTGGTGCTTCTTAAGCTTAAATGTTTGCTTTTCAAGTAAGACTAGATCTTCTTTCAAAAGAGGAGAGAAAAAAAAGAAAAAAGCAGGGAAAGCGTGTCCAACTTCTCAATAAGAACTTACTAATTCAGTTTTAGTAGTTTTTTGCATGTCTATATGTTTGCATGTTGCATGGGGGTTTTTTGTATACCTTAGAAGGATATTCTGTTTGTTAGACCAAATACTCATTTGGAAGGCAAAATATAATTTATAAATTCAGTTGAAGGGATACACACACACACACAAAAAGCACGTCCAAAATAGTTGTTGAGACATTTTAATGAGAATCCACAAAATCCAGAATTCTGTACAATGAGGCTCCATGGCACTTCCAGGAATGATCCTGCTTCATCATGATTCCAAATCGTCAACACTTTGGATGGTACTCTAATTTTGCCAGTACAGCCAGGCTCTTTCTTGGTATTGACAGCCATCCACTTTTGTTTGTTTGTTGGTTTGCTTGCTTGTTTTTAATCTCTATAATGGCCCAGTCTTATGAAACTCACTTCCCAGTTTGGTCACTGTAGTTCAGGTACTGCCCATGATTTCAAAGGATTTGATTCTCTGCTCTTGAAGTACTGTTAAATGTTCAGTTGGGAGCCTTCTGTTTGGACTTCCTGTCAGCCAGCTGCTGCTGTTATTCCCAATAATCCTATAGTAAACAGGGTAATAAAAATTAAGCAAATCCATAGATTTTTTGTCTGTTGATCTCTCTCTACATTTTATGCTACCTGTTATGAGTATTCTTGTAACGGGAACAGCAAGGGAGAATCAATGGAAACTTGCAGATGTAAAAGTAAAATGAAAATCAAATTAACTTAAATTGGTCCAAAAGATAAATAAGCTCAAGTTATTCACAAAGAGGAAAAAAAGTCTTATGCAAATATTATGCTTTATGTTCTTTATAAGAAATAGATCCACTGTTTAAAATAATAGTGCAATTAATGACAACACAAAACTTTTGAACTGAATTTTTATTGGGATTAGAAGGTTGTCTGTACAAAAAGAGTGAGAAGGATAACATGCACGTCAGTGGGAAGTTACCAAGATCTTTAGCAAGCTTGTGATAGTATGCAAATAAGGAAATAGAAATGAAAATATATAGCATTCAGTCAGTTTGATAGCACACATTTTATAGTAGTGATTGAGGAAGTTAGGAAATAATTATTAGTCCAATTCATCTTGTAATGCTTAAGACTAAACATTAATTTGGAGTCTCTAATGTTTTAGACTAAAGCTGAACGAAAAACTAAACTGTAAAAGCAAAAAATTTCCTGTTTGCAAGGAATACAAAATATACCAAAGTAATTAATTTCTTTGACTATTTCATTTTACAAGAAAGCTGTTCCTGGAATACTCCTTATACAAGTTCCAAATAGGTCAGTAAGGAACTGAAGAGTAAGAAGTCTGGGTTTTGGTCATTGTGAAAGGTACTATTTTAATTTTACCACAAACAGACATGGAAGTTGAGTGCCTTCCTAGAAAGGTCAGAATATTATAAAATATTCCTGATTAATAGCTTTTTAATTTTTTTAATTAACAGTGTATGAAACAATGTGTGTGATATATCCTTTCCCCAATAAGAAATTACCTAAACTATTGAAAAGTGTGATGCTGAAACTAAGTTATTTTGTCGTCTGCACTTCAATGATGTAAAGCACAAACACAGAGGAGTTTGTTCAACACTGAAGAACATCGAGACAGCTGAATAGCTTTAAAAGCCATATACTTCTACAGCTATACTTAGTTGCATGTCTAGAGCTCAGTCCATGACTAAAATTAAAGGATGACTAAGCCTAAGAGATGAGTCTCATGGAGAAGCAAACTAGAACAAAGGAAAAAGCTGAGACTGAAAATACTGGAGAGGAATATGCAGGAGATGAAGGACGTACATGCAAAACCAGATGGTTGTTGGAAGTAGGTTTATTCAGAAAGATTCTGGAATTTTGTCCCTGAGGATCAGGAATTATAAAGGGTAGAGGGTGCTTGTGGAAAGGCTGAGGTGGAGAGAACCTAGAAGACACTGCTTCCTTGTCTGTCATTTTAGGAGCAGAAGGATTAATTCTACCCATATTACCTGAATTGTCTTCTCTTCAATAGTGGTATAGGAACCCACAGCTGAACTCCATCAACTTTACGTTTTGGTATATTTCTGAGGAAGACTTTTAGTAATGAAGCACTTCTCAAACATTTTAAACATGCTGCTGGAGCAGAAAGAAAAGAAGTGGGGAAAAAAAAGAGAGTAATATTGAGTTTATCTTTGTGACCTGGTAAGAAAAAAAAAGACATATATGATATAGGGAAGGAAATATTTATGATCTTCTGGATACCATTACAGATGTATTAGATAAATCTTAGTAGAAAGTTGCTTAAAAGGAACTTTTGGAATGAGATCTTACAGTATGGTCTTTGCATCTATGCAAAGAGCTGTTTGAAAAATGTGGAAATATGTTAAGTGCATCACTTATGTTTTACTTGGACAGACTGAGGCACTGTTATGTTGTGGGCGATATGTGGTATTCTTCAAGAAAACTGGAGTGGTTTCTAATTCTAGAGACAACTACAATCTCATAAGTTAAAATCTCTGACAGTTAAAATCTTTACAAGATAAAAAAGAGCCCAGTGTCACAGGAACAGTTCTTTTATGAAATGGACTTGATATTGTGGGAGTGTACGCATTGCAGCTCCCTAAAGTGAATGTTTCATATATAGTAGGAGCATTTTTGGAGGAGTTAAATGTTAGATTCTTAAAGTGTTAGGATTTGTACTTTGGATTGGATTGTAAAGCACACCAAGATAAGGAATGCTTCAGACTTGGCCCTTAAGAGTGTGTTGTCTATTGCTTAGTATAGTTGACAAATCTGATGCCTAATTGAGAGTCTTACTAGTTTTGAAAAGTTGGTTGACCATGTGTTTAATTGTTATATATGCCCTAAATTGTTCACAGTACTTTGTATTTGTGAGTACCTGTAGAAACAGAGAAGCAAAAAATGGAGAAAAAAAGGTAGCTAGTGAGGGTTAAGTTTTACAAGTAATAAATAATTCCGTATTTCTTGTTTTTTGGTAGATATTGTCAGTAGAGTTTTGGGAGCTATTCAGCTCATCAGCCAGTAAGTGCAAGGATAGTGTTTTTGGCATCCTGCTGCCACTCCAGAAGGCAGCAGATCTTCTCAGATCTTCTGTAGGTCCTGTCTGTCAATGTGGGTGGACATCTCAAAACCCTTCAGTAGCTCAAATGACTCAAATGAGAGTAGTGGAATTGACCTGTAGGTATCTGATTTTGGAGGAGGCTCTACTGACTTTATTGTCCATATCTCAATTGACTGAGATGGGAGACAACTTCCCTTCAAGATGGGTCTCTTCATGTAGCATGCTAGATACAGATATGTCTGAAATTTCATCTCTAGCTCATGTGTCAAAACAGCATTTAAATATTTACATTCAGATGTGCTGATTTCAAACTGAACTCTGCACAGTTTCCTCCTCATACTTAATTTTAGCAAGGCAAAGTCACTCAGATTTTACGTGTTTGTTTGTTTGTTTGTTGGGAGACAACAAGCCTAACTACAGTACAGGCCAACACCAGATTCTCTAGAGGTATCTTTAATTACATGGAATTAAGTTTATCCTGCAAGTAGACAAGTTTTAGGAAAAATACTGGACAGTGGACAGTATCCTAGGTGATTTCTAGAGCCAAAATTGTAACACAGTAAATTCTATTTCTTTGCTGTGTCATGTATGCTTCCTTGTACAAAAGTGGCAATTTGCGGAAGTTACAAAATAGCTCTGATCATCTGAATTATTTACTGAACACATTTTTGATCGCTTCCTTTTTTGAAAAATTTTGAAGTGAAGTCTAAATGTAAATTTAATATTTTACTGCAGACAAAATCCATCTTTTCTGCACAAAATCTCTAGCAAGGAAGACAGCTTATATTGATATTCCAGCACCATTAGTTTATCACTATGACTTTTTAGAGCTACAGAGTATTTCAATTTATTATTAGTAGCATTTCCATTTGTTATTGCAGCTAGCTTTGATAAAGACAAAAATTGCAGTAGACTTTATTATTGATTGTGAAATTATGAAGCAAGGATATAAAAATCAGTTGAGGTATTAATTTATTTTCCATTTCTGCATCGTTCATAGTTCTGCATTGTTTTGTTGGGGTTAAAGGGTATTTTACAAATCACAGAATCACAGAACGTTCAGGGTTGGAAGTGGCCTCTGGAGATCATCTAGTCCAACCCCCTGCTAAAGCAGGGTCACCTACAGCAGGTTGCACAGAATCATGTCCAGGTGGGGTTTGAATGTCTCCAGAGGAGACTCTACAGCCTCTCTGTGCAGAGTTCCAGTGAGCCTGTTCCAGTGCTCTGTCACTCTCAAAGAAGTTTTTCTTCATATTCAGAAGGAACTCCATGTGTTTCACTTTGTGCCCATGACCCCTTGTCCTGTTGCTGGGCACTACTGAAAAGAGCCTGGTCCCATCCTCCTGACACTCACCCTTAAGGTATTTGTATGCATTCATAAGGTCACCTCTCAGTCTTCTCTTCTGCAGGCTAAACAGGCCCAGCTCTCTCAGCCTTTCCTTACAAGGGAGATGCTCCA
Source organism: Falco biarmicus (assembly GCF_023638135.1). NCBI lineage: Eukaryota > Metazoa > Chordata > Aves > Falconiformes > Falconidae > Falco > Falco biarmicus. The sequence continues at coordinate 43,582,626 of NC_079289.1, read as the reverse complement.
GTCCCCTCATCATCTTCATAGCCCTCTGCTGGACTCTCTCCAGCAGTTCCCTGTCTCCCTTGAACTGGGGAGCCCAGAACTGAACACAGCACTCCAGGTGTAGCCTCACCAGGGCAGAGCAGTTGGGGAAGACAATCTCCCTCAACCTGCTGGTCACACTCCTCCTAATGCACCCCAGCACCCCACTGGCCTTCTGGGCCACCAGGGCACACTGCAGGCTCATGGGCAAGTTGCTGTCCACCAGCACTCCAGGTCCTCCTCAGAACTGCCTTCCAGCAGGTCAGCCCCCAGCCTGTACCAATGTGTGAGGTTATTCCTCCCCAGGTGCAGGACCTTACACTTGCCTTTGTTGAACTTCTTTAGGTTCCTCTCCACCCAGCTCTCCAACCTGTCCAGGTCTCACTGAATGGCAGCGCAGCCTCCTGTTGTATCAGCCACTCCTCCCAGTTTTGTACCATCAGCAAACTTGCTGAGGGTGCGCTCTGTCCTTCATCCAGGACATTGATGCATAAGTTGAATAACACTGGGCCCAGCAGTGACCCCTGGGGAACACCACTAGCTATAGGCCTCCAGCTAGACTCTGTGCTGCTGACCATAACCCTCTGAGCTCTGCCATTCAACCAGTTCTCGATCCACCTCATTGTCCACTCATCTAACCTACGCTTTTTGAGCTTACCTACGAGGATGTTATAGGAGACAGTGTCAGAAGCCTTGCTGAGGTCAAGCTAGACAACATGCACTGCTCTCCTCGCACCTACCCAGCCAATCATTCCATCACAGAAGTCTATTAGGTTGGTCAGGTATGACTACCCCTTGGTGAATCCATGTTGACTGCTCCTGAAAACCTTCTTTTCCTCCATGTGCTTAGAGATGACCTCCAGGATGAAGCTGTTCCATCACCTTTCCAGGGATGGAGTGAGGCTGACCAGCCTATACTTTACTTGGTCCTCCTTCGCCTTTTTGAAGACTGGAGTGACAATGACTTTCCTCCAGTCCTTAGGCACTTCTTCTGTTCTCCGTGACCTTTCAAAGATGATGGAAAGTGGCTTAGCAATAACATCTGTCAGCTCATCCAGCATTCGGGGGTGCATCCCATTGGGGCCCATGGATCTGTGTGTCAGGTTTGCCTAAATGATCTCTAACCCGATCCTTCGCAATCAAGGGAGTCTTCCTCTTTCCAGACTTTCTGTTGCTCCCAGGGTCTGGCAAACCTGAGGGCCAGCCTTGCCAGTAAAGACTGAAGCTAAGAAGGCATTAAGCAATTCCTCCTTCTCTGTGATCTTCCTCACCAGGACACCCACCTCATTCAGCAGCAGGCCCACATTTTCCCTAGTCATCCTCTTCCTACTGATGTACTTGAAGAAGCCCTTCTTGTTGTCCTTGGCATCCCTTGCCAGATCTAATTCCAGACTTAACTTCTCTTGTTGCATACCTGCATATTCTGACAACACCCCTATATTCCTTCCAAGTGGCCTGTCTCTTTTTCCCTATCCCATAAACATCCTTGTTCTGTTTATGTTTTGCCAGAAGCTCCTTGCTCACCCTTGCAGGTCTCTTGCCCCCTTTGCTTGATTTCTCACTTGTAAGGATGTACCAATCTTGAGCTTGGAGGAAGTGATGCTTGAATATTAGCTTGTTTTCTTGGATGTCCCTACCTTCCTGACCTCTAACCTATGGGAATCCTCCAAGCAGGTCCTTGGAGAGACCAAAGTTAGCTCTCCTGAAGTGCTGAAGGAATGAAATAATAAAGCCAACATACACAGGTTTTTTCATAGACTTTGCCTGCTATGTCATATTACATGTGAATAAAACTCATTATCTGTTTTGTTTGTGCAGTAATTATATTTTGTTGTCCTGTGCATTCCTTTTGTTCCCTCCATACCATACTATGTGCTGTAAAAGCACACATAAATAAATAGGATAAACAAATTAAGCTCTTTAAATAAATTAATTTACTCTGCAGCACTGTATTCAAATCTTATGTGCTCACTGGATTTCATTTTAATGAAACCCTTCTAAGAACAGTACATTGTATGCCAAACAGTGAAATTATATATTAAATGAATGATTAAATATACTGTGTTCCAATTTATACCAAATCTGTACGCTGTGCGTGCTTAAATCCTCATAAATCTAAAGAAATACATCTTCAACATTCTTAAAACATCTGCATTGCAATCCCCCTCTTGAACACCCGTTTCATGGACATATAAACACAAAGTCATAATAAGCCTAAAGCTATGATGCAGTTAAACTATCCTTATCAAAGTTTTTGACTTAAAAACCTGAGACTATTAAAATGGAATCCACTTAAATGTCTTGAAACATTGCTCTGAAAAGTCTTATTCCACTCCATCAATAAGCTTATTGAATCACTTTGCAATCAGAATCTCAAGTTTAGCAAATATTTATTATAAAGATTACCTGGAATAAATGTATTGATTACTATAGATGGTCATGTTGCTAAGTTTCATAGAAATGCATTCAGAGAAACAAATACTCATCTAGCTACTGTGCATGAAAAATAATGACTGCTGCAAAAGAAATTTGCTGTGTGAGAAATGTGATGCTCTTCTCAGGAAAACTTCTAGGCATTTCAGCAGCAAATTTTCATAGATATTATTAAACACATAATAATTGTATTATTTCATTACTGAAAACTTTTAGTGGTTGAATGTATACAGTTTTTTAGTTGTTGGTTGGTTGGGTTGGGTTGGGTTAGGTTTTTTTTTCGTTAGGAGTCAGAATTTTGGTTATCAGAAAGAAAAAACCACACCACCACCAACAACAAAAAAGTTTAACATTTTCAGTGCCTCCCATAGATTTCCCTTATAGGAACTATTTTGTTTACCACTGTCCGACCAAACCAACCTAACTCATACATAATTTAGCAATGACATAGAGTCTTGGGAGCTATTAGCAATAAAAAGGAAACTGCAAGGAAAGACACAGATTCTTCTAGAAAAGACTATTCTGCACTGAGCTCCCTTTATTGTTTATATTAAAGTTCTGTGTAAATATCAGATATATCTACCTGCTACATACTGATGGTTCTCATGTAACAGAAGTGCAATTCAAACCATCACAGTCCTCATGCTGTAATTTTGAAAATCAAGGAAAATCTTGAAGTGCATCATAGCTCCTCCTGGCTACCATCCCAGGCTTTCCCCTGGACAGGAAAACATGAATGGGCATTTTTTCTCATTTTGAAACAGTGATATTGGCACACTCTTTTCCAAAAAGTGTTGTTCATTCAATGTTTGTGCTCCATGTTATAAACAGACATTTGGACTCTCCCGAGCCATGTTACCGGTATAGGTTCAGTAGGGAGATTATATTTTCTTTATGATCCAGAGCAGTTCCATAAGATGTTATTGCTCAAGAAGCCTCTTTGAAAATAAAATGTTGTGTAAAATTCAGCATAAGCTAAAATAGTAATGTCTTGTCTTTATTTACAAAACTATATTGCTCCTATCCTGTAAGGCTAAAGTCTCTAAGCCAGAATGTGTATTTCCAATTCAACAGCATGCTGATAGAAGTGAGGAAACAAACCACCCAAAAGCATAGCAAAACCCTTATTGTTATAAATAGTCCAGAAGGCAGTTTAAAAGCCTGACAGGATGAGCAGCCCTCACATTGTATGCTAAACCATAAGATCTAGTGTCCTAACATGTCCAAGTTTCCTTTGAGAATACTCTGCAAATCCTGGACACCTCAACAGAGGAAATAATAGGTTGTAATTTAAGATGGAGATACAGTTTAGGGAAGTGATGTTTGGAAACAGAGGTTTAGTTTAACATTGCCTTATTTTGCAACTATTTTTCATGGCGTCTAGGAACGTGTTCCAGACAGCCCTTCTCCTGCTCCTTCTCTTGAAGAGGGCCGAAGACCTGGCAGCCATCCATCCTCTCATCGAAGCAGCAGTGTGTCCAGCTCTCCTGCACGGACTGAGAGCTCTTCAGACAGAATCCGTAGGTCACATTCTTCTCCTTGTCACCACTTTAAATTTGATTAGGTGCAGCTGGTTTTTCTAATCAAAATGTCCTCGTCTTAAATAGATTTCATATGTATCATGTTCGGAAGTTCAGCTGCAATAACTATCTCCCAACATTATGTTCCCCAGTTTACAGTATCATAATATCTGATGCTACATTAACGGGTACTGATATAAACTGCCATCATGTCGTATTAAGCATAAAGATATGAGCTATGAAATACAGAATTGCAGCTGGGAAGCAATTTGCTAGATTAGTTTTAGAACTGAACATATAGTGTAAACATTTGTTAAAGAAATTGAGTTTTATTTAATCTGGTTATTCTGGTTTGATTTCTAAATTGAATCTGACTTCATAAGCAGCATTGCACATGGCAGAATTGCTTGGTAAAGAGAAAAATTAGGTTAAATCAATTAAAAATACGCATAAATTATATTTTTTTAAATATAAAAATTTGTAATGGTGAGAAATATGATTCAGAGAGTATTATCACTTCATAGCTCACAAGGGCAGAGTGAAATTAAACCATGGCGTGTCAGAGTGATACCATTATTTTCAAGACTCCATCTACAGGATGTAAATTACATGGCAAAGACCCTGAATTCTATGATATTCCAGTGTAACTGCCTGGATATTAAGGTTTTAAACACATATTATGTTATGGATATTTACTTAAATTCATATTACATTTGTCCATTCCTTTTATTATTGCTGTTACAGGTTTTTGTGCTTTTAAGGCATCTTTCCACAGTGGAATTTGCCAGTAGGTGAAACTAGAGGATTTGGCATGCAGATAGAAGGCCATGAAATAGGTATATGAAATATGTAGTCGTGTTGATTAGATGCAGCACGTTTCTTTTAGACTGCTTCCTCTCAGGCTCTCCGCAGACTCAGGAAGCTGACCCTTCATTGACCTTCAGATGAGAGATCTTTCATTATTATGTGATGAAAAATGACTTACCAAAGAAAAGAAATGAGGCCTGACCATGACAAGCTGAAAATTCTGTTTTCTTATCACTTGGAGGATTCAGAGTGCAGATTAAACTGGCATCCCATATACTGTGACTTATCTATTTCCCCAGACTCGACCCACGAGCCTTTCGTTATATTTTCTCTCCCCTGTCCATTTGAGGAGGGGAGTGATAGAGTGGCTTTGGTGGGAACCTGGCATCCAGCCAAGATCAAGCCACCAGAGTTCATAAGTAAAGTTCTGGAAAAAGCCTCACAACCTTGGATATTTTTTTTTAATTGATTAAGAATATGGGTTTTTTTTACAACCATTGAAGGCCTTTTCCATTGTTCTTTAATAAAAAAAAGTAAATGAAATGTAATTGAGAGATGCTTACTCTTTCTGTGAAGGAATAACACTTTTTTTTTTTTTTAAGAAATGGTATAGCATTACTGTAAGCAGCTTACTCTGCTTACTTTACCAGCTGAGAGGAGTGGGGCCATTGCATATTGTTTCTTCCAATGTGAACATAACAGATTTCTTTAAATACTGGATCACTTCAGTAACTTATTTATTCATAAAATAACACCTTTATCTGCTATATGATTTGTTAACACTACACCTGATTCTTAAGTGCATCTGCTTTTGTGGTGCCAGCAAGAGTAAGATGACTACTACAGAAATATGGGTTACATATGAAAAAAAGCTTTCCTGAAAATGGCATAAGCCTCTTGCAAACACAATTTGTCAAGATAGAAGCATAGGGACATGAACTGCCTTAGATGGGTTGCTGAGGTGTGTTTGAAACTCATGAGGATCTTTTGAGAACTGTTGTAAAGAGATTTTCAAGCTGTCTGATGAGCAAATAAGCAATTCTACTGTTACACAGTATATTTTGAAAAACATTGTTTATCACCTGGAAGGCCTCAATGCTTAATTTAAGGAAGTTAGGGACTGCATATTGGGAATGCTGATATACAAGAGCTTTTGTATAACTAAGAAAAAAATAATCAGCAAGTAACTCACATAGAACCTTCTATGCTTTTCTGGTTTGTTTCATTTTGCATTTCAGTTCTTATTAAATGAACAAGAAAATGTTTGCAAATATACAACTTTGTCCAAAGTTTCTGAACTCTTCTTTTTAAAATGAATTGTTTTAAACCAAAATGAACAGGAAGAAACTCTCCTGCTGTGTGGATGCTGATACCACTAATTAAGTAACTTTGTGATTGTTAGAATTCTTGTATTATTAAGAGGAAGACTATATAAAATAAGTACAAAAAGGTATTGTTAATGTGACGGCTGATTTTCTTTCTGCCTGTGCTTGTGTCTAGCAGCTGTCCATCAGAATGGGCTATCTATGAACCAAATGCTGATGGGTTTGTCACCTAATGTCCTGCCTGGACCTAAGGAGGGTGATCTGGCTGGTCATGATGTGGGACATGAGACAAAAAGAATACACATTGAGAAAGGTAATAAGAATATTAAGATTCTGCTGTTTCAGTTTAAAACAAGTATTGTCTAAACAGCTAAATAGTAATATAATTGTGATTTTAATTTTTTTAAATTTTTTTGATTGTTTTTTGTTTCACAAATTAAAAGAGGATGATAGCTTTCTCGATTCTTCTACTTTGTGGTTCTTGAGATTAATGAACAATATATGCAGGAGGAATGTAATAAATATTACAAAGCAGGATGAGTGAAAAACAGTTTTACATTATATTGTGTCTCTGACCCTTCTACAACGCTGTTTAGGTATTAAGTTTCTGTCTCCATCCAGTTGACTTTAATGACCTACTTCCCAAAGGGACTGAGTGCCGTGAAAATTAGTCCATGTGTGCAAAAAGGAAAAAGGCTAATACCAAGCCATTAAATTAGGGAATTGCATAAAATGAGGCTGGTACACATTATATAATGGGATTTAAATTTAATTGAGTATATGACCAAAGTGTTTGATCTAGGTGAATAGCCCACATGCACTTATGCTGATTATGACACCATTTCGTCTCTGTTGGTATTCAAAGTTAAGTTCCTGTGCAGAGTTGTTACAGGGGATTTTGGAGGGGTGGTGGTAGAATTTTAAAAGGTGTATTTCATATTATATTTACTTAATATATGTGAAATTTAAGTATTATTGACTAGAAATATTGTTGTTAAAGAAAGGTTAGAAATATGACATTATCCTTTGAAAAAATATTCTTTGGATTTATCAGAAAAAATCAGTTCTTGGAGAAAAATGAGAGGAAAAGTAAAAGGTAAAATAGCCAGACATTGAAACAGAGCCAGAGAAACTGCTGCAGTAACGAAGATTTTGGAATGAGACATTTTGTGCCATATTTTAATAGCTATAAGATGGTACCTTCTCTGTCTTGTGTTTGAACACTGAGATATGAAAAAGCATTAAAATCTGGACAATTCTATTCTGGACAGGTGGCATTTTTAATAGGATTACCAGAAAAATTAATGGAAACAACATTTCTTTTATATAAACCATTTAGTTTGGTTCATTGCACACACAACCTGTTTTAGCTTATACTGTGCCCTCACTCAGCCCCTGCAAATTGTACCCCTGCTGTGAAGTATGATGTGATCAAATAGGTTTGTTTTGAATTTCCATAAATGATTTTATTTTAGCCTCTGGAATTACTCATTTAAGTGTAATCAGACTAGTAAAACCTGCAAAGAGAAGTGCATACGAAGAATTGCTCGTATTTTTGCATGTCATTCAGTTTTTTTAAAGGATTTTTTTATAATGGCACCCCAGATGTATTTTTCAATCTGTTGCCAGTTACGTTTTTGCAAGATCTTTTATCAGTAAAACTGCTGAGAATTCTCTTTTTTCCTCAGTCCTTGTTTAGGTCAAACCTTCTATTTTTTGTTCTTTTTTCCCCCTCTGTTCCAGCCGACTGAATTAATGGTAAATATTCATGGGCTATCTAGATTGATAGGGTATACTAAATTAAAAATTGTTTTCTGTCATGACTACATTTATCATGTCTCTCATGCCAGTCTTGTAAGTTTAATACTAATCTAATCTGTATTAAAACAAGTGATTTAACTTATAGATATTTGTGGAGATAGTAATTATCTACTTCTGTCACTGTGAGCTTGCAATCAAATTTCCAAACTGTTGCTTACCACTGCAAATCAGTCAAAATGCGACCGTAGTTAAAATCGCAAACAAACACATGTAGGTGGTGGTACACTTATTGTTGAAACTCCCTCACCTTTATCATCTGATTCAAAAGAAAAAGAAAGAGAGTAAACCAGAAGTTTGGAATAAGTATCATCAAGAATTTGGACATTTTTGTGTTTTCATCTAAGCCACTTTTGTTGGCAGAAACCTATTACATGAAACTAAAATGACTTTGAATTGAACCTGGGAGAACCTGGGAAATTCTGCCTGGTAAAGAAGGCCCTATATTTTCTATTCTTGTCTCCTCTTCCATTAAAAAAATGAAAGGACCAAAGAAAACCCTGAAGTTTTTCTTGCATCAGGGAAAATTTATTTACAGTCAAGAGAATGTAAAGGGGAAACAAAATTATAACAGAGGCAACTGATCAACATACAAAATTTTGAAGAGATTTAGCATATGTCAGAGGGGTGAATCATTTGTTTGACGTGATCTACGAGTTGGATACAGAAGAGAAATACCATTTATGTTATAAACTTAAAACAAAGGAGGTACTTTACCCAGTCCATGCAACAAAGTGTAATATATTTAGAAACAGTTTGCTGGCACTAGCAAACTGCATAACAGTTTGAAGGTATTTGGTCTTTCCAAGATCATGTTCATTTCTATTCAAAATGAGGCCAGAATTATTATTAGTGCCTAAAATGAGTTTATTTTACTGGGGTGATTTAAGCTACCAGTAAATCTCTTGTGCAGTTATCTTTGGTGTTTTTTTTTTTATTTTATTATTTGCTTTTAGACTGTCTTCAAAATCTGTTCTCTGGTTCTGGTGTGCGCTGTCTTGAGTGACCTCACCTTCCGTTGGAGTCAGTTTATCTTTATCCCACCAATAATCAAATTAGGTTCTATGGATCTGATTCACTGCCTGTTTAAACTGGAAAGTTTGCATCAGGCTCTGTGTCAATATTTGTTGCAAGAAGATAGGAAAAGTTTCAGTTCTCAAAGACCATGCGTAAATGTGGGTGTTGGGAACATTTTCCAGCTGCTGACTCCAGATGTGGAACTTGGCCACATCCTAGCTTCATGCTGTGGCAAGACCCAATGTACATATTGGAAGTTCCACCCACTCCCTGGGTTCTATAAGAATAAAACTTAGATTTGCTGAGTTATGTTGTGGTCCAGCCAGGTTCCTAGTCTGGGCTAGAAAGGAATGCAGGAGACACTGGAGAGAGCACTTCTGCCCCACAGTTCATACATAACTCAAAATGTCATTATCTGTATGAGCAGAGAAGTGACTTACCCTACACTTCCAGGATTTTTTCTGTATTTGAGAATAGCAGATTTTCCAGTTTTACTGAAAGTAGGCTGTAGAACTGCAAATGATCCTGGGAAGAACGAGGTAAGTTCAAGTACACAATGTTAGTTCAAGTACTTGACATCCATCATCAAAACCAAGTATCTAATTTTGTAACCTGTAATTATGGACTGTTGATGATGCACACTTGGTTTTATTAGGTCAGAATTCACGAAAAGGTCTTAAAATGAAGTATATAAGTCAGAAAAGAGCCATTCAGTCTTTTTACATTAAAATTAAGACTCTGAGTCTTTTCAGGTAAAGTTTCTGTGACACAAAGAGTTTGCTCTAAATAGTCCCACAGTTTTGGTGAGTTATAGTTTATCACTTATCCTGCTCAGTTGTTATCTGAGGTCCTGCAGATATCCCAGTCTGCAGCTGTGAGAAGTGTGTTTTTGATGCTTTTAATGGGACTGTATACTTGTTCAGCTCTTCAGTGATGTTGTCTGTTAAATCTGGAAATAGCATAGGAAGGAGGAACTAACGGAGAACCTAAGGACTAGACTGCTGAATCCTGATGCTCTTCTTGCTCATTGATCTGAAGTGTTTCAAAAAAAAAGTTCATAATAATCAATGGCTTAAAAGTTAAAAAAATATATTATTATAATATTAGATCTGTAATTCCCCCCTCCAAGCAATTTCACAACACTCCTTGGATATGTGGGTCCCAGTTCCTTGTAGACAGAAGAGAGCGTTGAATTTGTAACACGTTTCCTGGGTAGTATCCTTAATCACTGTGCTTTGTCTAAAAGAGGGATGTATGTTTTACTATCATCCCTTTGCCCCTACAACTCAGACTCTGGTCATATGGGGCCTGCAAGGTAGAACTTATAGCTCAGTCCTGTTGCCAGAATTTCTCTATTTACTGGCTCCAGATAGCTGCATATGTTTTTCTGTTGACTTTAGACAGACTATAGCTACTTGTTAACTTCATTAGATCCCAGTTTACCCTACTCAGTTTGGTTAATGTTAAGTGATGTTGGAGGCAGCGGCTGCTCCTAACAGCCTCTAACTGTACCTGCCTAGCAATAGCTACCCTATATGCTATATACGCTTCAGACCAGGATTGTCTTCTGTGGGACAAATACCTAAAAGTTAGTTGCTTTAACACCAAATCGAGATGCTTAAGTTTTATTGGATCTGGCCCCAGGGCATCAGATTAGAATTTTCTGTCTGCATCAATTTATATTTTTTTAGATTGACACCAACAGCAAATTAAGCCTGAATGTCATGCTTACATTTTAAATTGAATATGTTATTTGAGATGTTATGGGAAGGACACTCTTGTTGAAAATATGCATGCTGTTTTCTGTAACAAAATATAAAATATTCACCACGTTCACAAAAGAAGCTAAACTATTTCTTTCAGAAAACCTTTTAAACTATGATATTAATAGAAATTTACCAAGTAATTTCTAGATAATCAACAGTAACTGCTTCTTGGCTGGTATGATAGCAGCAATTAAGGTATAACTTTATCAAATCCACATATTCAGAAGTCCCAGTCTTTCTGTCTTTTTTTATTTTATGTCCCCCTGTAGAGATGTGAGCAATCTTAGACCTCTGGCTCATATCTTATAAAACAGAATATTAAAATTCCAAAATATCTTTAGTGTAAAATGGAAAATAATTTAAATATTCCAAACTTATTATTAGAATTGTATTTTCCTGTAGCAGTCATGCAACAAAAATGGAACTAATGATAAATATGTCATCTTATATAGTTATTCATTCTGCATTATCAGCAGTAAATTCTTTTATAACATAGACACAGTGTGAATATAATATATCAAGCATGCTAATTCACCTTAATAAATACAGAAAAACATATAAGTATGTTTGTATAAATATGAAAGGCTCAAAGGAAGTTGTAGCATCCAGAGAGATTCTCTTCTACCTGATCTGTCCCCTAGCAAAGTCAGCCAACAAACGATCCAGATCTTTACTTAAATTCTGTTTCTGGTCTGTTATGATTGCAGTTCTCTGAGAAAACTCTTTTTGAAAGAGAGTTGATGTACTGAGAAATTTTTGTTCACAGTTCTGCTGACCAGCTGCTTGTGTAAACTTACTTTATCTGTTCATTTTCATTTTTGTGTATGTACATACACAAAGAGATATTTATACATTATGTTTATTTTATTGAATATTGCATTTTAATGTAACACGAACAATATAAACATACCTTGATGGGTATCTATATGCAAATATATTTACAGTTAACACATTTCAGGTCTACATTCTCGGTTCTGTTCTTAAATGTTACCTATTAAATCTTAATATATTAGTTTGTAATTCCTTAAGATACTGAGTTCAGGCTATGTATTTATACATCGTGTAGTGCATTGTGAAAGTGATCTTGAATGAGCTTTAAATACTTCTCAAAGCCTAAACAGTAGTCAAATCTGTAACCTATGACAGATGATATAAAAATACACTAAATGAAAGGTCTGAGAAAGCTGGTATCACCAAAATAACCTTTTTGACACTCTGGTGGTTGGTGTGTCTTTTCTCTCAGCCGAAGAGGTTCAAGAATGCTTAAAGTACATTAAAAGCTAATGGACTACAAAGGTGAAAAATTAAATTGCAAGATTTTTCTTAATGGGTTGTTATTTACTAAGAAGCCAGAAAACATCTATTTTTATTGCATAGCATAGAAGCCTTTCATATTATTGAATAGGTTATGAATAGTGTATGTATGCAGGAAGGAGTGCAAAGGTAGTACAAACTTCTGAAAGTTTTTTGTAGCAAAATACTGGATCGGAGTATTACTAGAGACTCACTAATTCATCCTTCAAGAGATACTTCTGCAGACTTGTTTGCTACTAGGGACCTTTATTCTGCTAGGGTAGTAGTAGTTTTGCCACAATTTATCAGAGATTTGCTGTACAATTTTCACTTGATGGATGCGTGTGTATCACTTCCAAAGTACCCTACGCGAGCTGGACTCATTGCAGCCCAGTTGCGCATATGCATACCAGCTATTCTATATTTACAGTGACTCAAATGCATTTTGGACATATCTGACTTTTTGAATAGGCTCAGATGAGTTACATGTGCACAAAACATCTGGTGTATTCTTAATCTGTTGAAACAACTCTACATGTACAATTCCTCTGTGCTTTGTGCCCCAAACAGTTCACAAAAGGTGCTTTTTTCTTTTGTTTCTTTTTGTGTGTGTGTCTTTCTTTTCAGTG
>NC_079289.1:43450000-43565000 GCF_023638135.1 Falco biarmicus | reverse complement strand
AGCCCTTGGAAGCGCTTGGGAGCCTTACAGGCAATTGAGAAGGGAAGGTGCCTAAACAAGGCAAACTGGCTCTCCCTGAGAAGGTTTTCAGAGGTGCTTACCTCTCTAGTTTGATTGTCCAGGAATTTCAATAGCTAAGCAAGGCAGTTGGAATTACTTCTTTGAGGCAAGAAGCAACTACAATTTGATGAGACAGCACCTATCTTAGAAACTATATTCCATCTATGATCAATATAATTCAAAACCAGATAATGAAGCTAATATAATTAAATCTGGGACATGGTCAAATGATCACCTGCAATTAAGTTAGCCCTGTTTAATATGTTGCTACCCCTCACTTTCTTTTTGGTTGTCTCAGCTACTGCTCTCTTTTTTTAAAACATATTTGCAGACCAGTACTTGCGGGTTATCTCTTGTAAATCAAAGTAGCAATTTCAAGAAAGTGTGAAAGATTGGCATATCTTACTGCTCTGCATATCTTCTTTCACTAGAAATTTTCCTTTGTGGAGTTCTGCAGGCGTTTATGATGATAAATTAATGGGTTGCTAGTTGTATAGGTAAGATGATTGAGAAAAGTTCTTAGGAGTCCTTCCTTAGGGGTCTATACTTTTTAGAAATTAGATGTGCTAGGACATGGTACTAGCATTCCTGGGTTTTTTTCCAAGAGCTGTAAGGAGTACAAGTCCTTAAACTAGATTTCCAACAAAAATTCAAGATGCTGTAACAGGTCTACCAATACAGAGGTACAAGTAGCTACAATCTGAGAATATCAGGATATGCTTGGGGCAGCTGGGCACCCTAAGCAGTGGATGAATGTCAGAGACCATGTTATAAATTCCTTCTGATTTTGGGAGCATTTCCTAGGTCTAGGCAAGACTTTTGTTCCAAAGTAGGCATAGTTTTTAATCCTGCAAACATTTGCAGTTACTAGGCAAATTGCCCAAATCTGCTGTCCCATTGAAACCAGCAGGATGCTTTACTCAAGAGTGTGCAAACTGCAGTGCTTGAAAATACTTGCAGAGATCAAGAGAGGAAAGGCTAGTTTGTGAGACTGAATGTTCTGTATCCACCATGTCCTGTAAAATAATTATTATTGGTATTAATAAAGATATGGAATGACTACATTTTTAAGGGGAAGAAAAAAACTTAAAAGCTGGATATTAATTTGTTGTTTTTAACAAAAAAACCATAGTAACTGGAATTAGTATTTAAATTCAGAACTCTGACAATGATATTTATAGATCCAGACATAAACCTAGTATCTTTTAGTATGTTAACTATGTAAGGCAAAGACTATATTTATAATTTAAATTCAATGCTAGTTTTTTTTTCCACAAAAAAATTATTTGTATTTGGGGAGGGGATGTAATTGTCATGCTCAAATTCATTAGGTTGTACTAGTGCAAATTTTATATGCCCTAAAAGAGAAAGGTGGCTCTGAATGCCTTGCCATTACAGATTAGCTGACTGAATCATGACAGTGTCCCAGTTATAGAAAGTGGTTTCAATTTATGTGGCATAATCCAGTCCTTGCTGGATCCCACAGAAGAAATACTGTGGGTATCCTGCCACACAGAAGATGATAGAAACTTGTTTCATCACAAGATCCAAGTGGTGTGCACATACTTGTGCCCACATCATTTTGGGTAAGCGCTTGGGCAAGTCTGTTTTGGAGAGTGTTAGAGTAGTCCAAAACAAATTCAGCAAATGAGTTAAAAAAGCAATTAGCATGGACAGCCTTAATCCCTGACCCTCTTTGTATGACTGTGTGTATGGCCAAGGGACAGTGAGCGTGGCTACAAGCATAGCTTGGTGGTTGGGGCATTCTTTTGGAAGAAAATGACTGAAGTACAGTCCCATGTGTACTGAATATTTTGATGTAGACAGGTAACTGGAGCAATGGTTTGAACTTAGGGCTCTGCATGCTTGGGAGAGTATGCAGGTAAGCAAGCAGTAGTCGTGTTCATTCTTACATTGCTTTGCACTTGGCAGAGGAACTAATTAGGGGAACAGGTTTAACAAAAAGTTAAATCCATGTTTAACTTGGATATTATTCACAGGTAGGGGGGGGAAATGACTACAGTATTCTCCTGACCTAGCTAGTTGTGACTGAATTTCCTCAGATAGCAGAGGAAAAAGAAACTTCTCCTACATCTCAATGTAGTTTTGTAGATCACTGGAAAATTTCATCACTGTTGCCACTGTTCACCTTTGACAAAAACAGTAGTGTGGCCAGCAGGTCGAGGGAAGGAGGGAGGTGATTCTCCCCATCTACTCCACTCTTGTGGGACCCCACCTGGAGCACTGCATCCAGCCTTAGGGGTCTCAAGCAGAGGAAAGAAATGGACATGTTAGAATGAGTCCAGAGAAGGGCCACAGAAATGGTCAGAGGGGGGGAGCACCTCTTCTATGAAGAAAGGCTGAGAGAGTTGGCATTGCTTATCCTGGAGAAATGAAGGCTCCAGGGAGACCTTGTTGTGGCCTTTCGGTACTTAAAGGGGGCTTACAGGAAAGACTGAGAGAGACCTTTTATCAAGGGCTATAGTGACAGGACAAGGGACAGTGGTTTTAAACTGAACAAGGTTTAGATTGGACATAAGGAAGAATTTTTTACGATGAGGGTGGTGAAACGCTGGAAGAGGTTGCCCAGAGAAGTTGTGGAGGCCCCATCATTGGAAGTACAAGGTCAAGTGGGATGGGGCTTTAAGCAACCTAACCTAGTGAAAGCAGCCCCTGCCTTTGGCAGGGTTGTTGAACTAGATGGTCTTTAAAGGTCCCTTCCAACCCAAACAATTCTGTGATTCTGTGAACTTGCGTTTAATTGTTTAAAAGATTGTAAGTACCTCTATGCTAGAAAGTGATCAGGACTCCCAGAAGTATTTATCCAATGTCCAGGGAAACTTTAGGTGACTCCCTGTCCAAAGTGTGGCACTGCTCTTCTCAGAAAGACTAGGTTTAAGCGACAAACTTTTCATGCCATTTTAGACCCCTTCTCAATTTACATAATTTTCAGTCTAGGCACCTAAATTGTGTTACGGACAGGCTACCTAATGCAAGGTGGTAATTCCACTTAGGTGGAAGATGACTATGTTAAGTTTAATGTGAGTTTCAAGTACGATGTCATTGTCGAATCTAAATTCCTTCTGAGGACTTACTCAGGAAACCTTATTTTTTGTACCTAAATAAGTAATGAAAAGCCATAAACAGATCCCAGAATCCAAGCGTGTCTTTCAGTGAGTCTACATACTTCCCACTTTAGAGCTAAGATATTTCTAAGAAAACTACCTGAAATGAAGGGCTTAGAGGAGAAAAAATGTGTCTTATAATTGCTAAAGTAGTTACCTACACAAAGCTAATTAAAACTCTAACAGATCTTAATTGGGACCTAAATCACACTTCACTGGGACTTAAGTGGTATACAGCATTGGTTCAAGACCTCAGCCTGAAAGTGAATGTCATCATATGGCGTGGATTCTTATCATGCTTCAGCATGATAAAACTCCTTGGAAACTAAAAAAACCCAGGTTCTGTTGTATATAGCTATGCTGGCTTTTGCTAATTAAATTCCTAATCAGTAATTCTTCATAACTGAATCCTGAGTCTAAGGAAGTTTTCTTAAAAGTTCCTTCAGTTAAATACATGTAAAACAAAGCAAATTGCTAATAGATGTAGAATAAGATTAAAACAGTATTTTGGACAAAAGAGAACATAGGTTTTTCTTTGATGTTAAGGATAAGGAGTAATATGTCCTGATAATAGTTTGACCGTACTCAAGGAATTTGATGTCTGTATCTTTGTTTTCTAAGATATATGATGTCATTTAGGATCAAAGAAAAATAAAAATTGATTCTTTTTTGAAGTTGCTGTTGTGTGGTATCAGTTCTGGCTTCTAATGATATTCAAGTATATAGTGAGATCTACTACTCTAATAACCCACATATAATATCCTTCCTAAGAACTACGTGACAAAAGGCATTTGTAATTATATTTACTTCTGAAAGATTATGGTTTATAGTTAAACCAAGAGAGGCATCCTGTCATTTTCAGAACCCGTTAAATGTGACAGAATCTATTTTTCTGCCAACTTGTGAAGACCAGGCAGAGAGCAAATTTGCTGTGGTCAGCTAAGTGTAACCACTGAGCAGGAAAGTGAATTTAATAATGCATTATTGTTCTTCACTGAAGGTGAACTGTTACAGTGCCTTTGTTATAGCAGACTTTGTCTCTGCTTAGGTTTCCAGATGCCGTGCAGATTACCTGATTAAAATCTCTAATGCATGATAAAATGTTCCATGTACGCTTTTATATTAACATAAATGCATCAGTTTTTGAGGACTGTGACACTAAAGCTAATTGGAAATATTTACTACTCCATTATGTGGTGCATATTACAAATAAGGATTTATTATATTTAGAATAAATGATAAGCAACTGACAATTCACAAGGCTTATAACTACACTATGGTTTTGGGGGGGTTAATATAACGAGAGCTAATCTCAAGAGGTTTATGATGGCACCTCAAATTCCTAAGCTGATGTTGGATGTTGGTCTTCTGTTTTCATTTTTATTTCACACAGTAATTCAACTAAAAGAGAAAATATTCCTCCTGGCCAAATGCTGTTCTTTTCTTGGCTGTCTCCTGTCATCATTTCAGCACTTTCAGCTCTTTATGTTTTCCAGCTTCCTCCTGTTTTTCTTTAAATTTTGTCCTTTTTTGGTTATCCCATCAACTTCCAATTAAAATTTAAAGCATGATCATTTGCTTGTCACCAACAAGCTGAATTCTTTTCTTTTCCTAAGTGAATAGAAGTAATATCAGCATGGGTTCATATTATCTACAATTTTTACCTGTGTGTCCAAAAGACATTTTGTAAGAGTTAGAAATTTTTTTTAGAGAAAGGAAACACATTTTCTGTGCAGACCTGGGCTCAACTCTCCAGTCTGTCAGTGTCAATGTCACCCCTCTGTCAGTAGTTTTGTGACCTGTTCAAGTTACGTCTTCATCTGTAGCATCCGCTTCTGAACTGGTGAAAAATTTACTTAATAATTTTCTTAGAAGTTGTGAGCTTCACAATAGAGGGCATTAAGAGTAAAACATAGTTCTATATGGATACACAGTTAGTGTAACAGGCATCATGTTCAGCAGAGGCTGTGTATTGGAATGTAGATGTACGGGAAATTTGTTTTAGCAAAACAGTACAAGGGATCTGCCTAGAGCCCACACCTGTTGTGCAGTTAACTCAGGTGAAGTGGTAACAATGAATGCATGCAAAACAAACCCCCTTCCCTTTTTTTTTCTCTAAGAGGTGTTGGAACCAACTTCTATATTGCTTTCCATTTTACTGCTTTAAAGGACCTACATATATATAATTAATAGATCTGCATTTATAATTATGTTTTGTGTTCAGGAGAGTTAATGTTGTGGATTCCTGCCTTGACTCTAAGGATAAGATCACTACTACTTGCTTTCTGAAGTATACCTGGTCTCAGAAAATGAACTTGAGAATCAGAACTTATGAGCAATGTCCCCCATGATGAGAGATCTTGTCTTCTGCAGGGAGAGAGCGAGCCGGATCAGAGATTTCAAATAACTGCAAGGACAGACACTTTAAACTACAGTTCTCAGCAGCAAACTTTATTGGAAAGAAGGAGAGGGAGATTTTTCTTTCACCTTTGTCATATGTGTGAATATCACAGAGGGCCAAACAGAGCAGAGGCTCAGGAGACTGAAGGGAGGAGGATTAATAAAAGGAGCAATTGGATTAGAATTGGACTTTGGCAGGGAATGGTGGATGAGAAGCTGATAGATTCTGACTTGTTATTAAATTAGAAAAAGGAAATAGATAATTTCATAGCGGAATCAGCTTTTCTTTCTGTGTAGTCTTTTATCCACTTCTTTTGCAAAGTATTTATGAAATGAATTTTGTTCCTCATAAAAAACAATGCAACTTTAAAAGACTTCGAGGAGAAAAGAATTGTCTGATAATTGTTAAACTGGGAGGTCTAATTACCTCCACAGTTAATTAAAACTCTTTAACTGCCCTCTTGGTGTGACAATGATACTTTCTCCTTTCTAAATGAAAGTGTAAAGGTTAAACAAAGCGGCAATCTAGCAAACAGCCTACTAGAATTTGTAATCTGACCCTGAGATCTACTGTTTACTTTGCAGAAATTACAGTGCTGGAGTGTAAAACAGGTGCAGAACACTTGATATTGTTGCCCACTGTTATACAAATGACTTGATTTTTAGTAGCCACCTAGAATTTCCTGGGTTTCCTAAAAAACTCCAGAAACCCTAGATTAACTAAGTGGAAAAACTCAGTCTGTTTCTTGCCAGTGACCTTGGCAGTGAAACAAAAGGAGATTGGTGATGTAAGGTATTTGTTGTATGCAGGAGAAAATACTCACCACTGGAGCTCTGCAGATATAGCTAAAATGGCTTGAACAGTTGCTGAAGTTATCTGTAGTAATAGGGACATTTCAGCACTTGGTAACCTAGGACAAATAGATATTTATTTTGCCAAAGCTACATTATACTATTTTAACATTTTTTTTTCTTTCTTTCTTTCTTTCTTTCTTTCTTTCTTTCTTTCTTTCTTTCTTTCTTTCTTTCTTTCTTTCTTTCTTTCTTTCTTTCTTTCTTTCTTTCTTTCTTTCTTTCTATTTTTTTTCTTTTTTTCTTCTTTTTTTAAGGAACACTTTATTATGGGTCATTTGCAAATAATATGAGACAATTCTTTACCCACAGGTTTTTTCACTGAGTATATTCCTTACCAATTCAACATTCAGCAAATGATTACTGGAAATAATGGACATCTCTGAGCAGAGAAAAGTTCTGAATGCCCTGAAGGAGCTTATGGTATATACCTTCTGATAGAAGGGTATATATCATGGATCATTTTATTAGGAGATACCTATGGAAGTCAACATGTATGAAACCTAACCAATCACATTTTGGGTCAGGTTAAGGTCATATATTTATATATATGAATTTAGAAATTCAGCTGGCCAATGCAATTATGCATTTTTTTCCCAGCAAACAAGACTCAAATTTCCTGCAACCAATGATTTAAATCAGGAGCAAAGATCTAATACTGTTCAATGGAGGAATTTTAAAAAATAAACTGTACAGCAAAGGTTTGTTTAAAGAGAATTATCTTTGATAATAATTCTGGTTAAAAACAGCCTCCCACTTATCTCTTCTATGTGAAGAATTTTTAGAAAAGCATTTAGCCTACCCTCTCCAAACACTGAACTTAAGAGTTTGCAGAAGTGTTTTCTCCCCTTTGCCAGCAGTGTCTTGCCTTCTGGTTTTCCTGACATGAGGATCTGCATTTGGCACTTTTAATCTGTGATCAGGAAAAAAAAAAGGGGATTTAAAACTTTGTTCAACAAAGATCTGCTCAAACACAGACTTATTTTGAATGAAAAGTTGTTTTCATCTGCATGCAATTTTTGCAGTTTAAATAAAATAGCTGCAAAGGTTCAGTTTGTAGCAGTCTGATTTGTGGGACAGTGAAAGCATGTCCATTTTCCATTGTACAAACTCATAAAAATACAACTTGAATGAGTTTTTAGCTGTGTTTTCAAGGCACGTTTCTCCTTTGTTACATAGCAAAGGCTCGATGTAACAGGCCATAAATTCTGCTAAATAAAAGAGAGCTAGGGAGTGAGCTTAAGCACTGAATCCTTGATTGTCTGTACTGCTTAATTGTTAGCTTTTAGCCTGGCTCTGTTTTGACTGCTACAATTAGCTCCCTCCACAACACATCTGCTCTAGAAAGTGCTAGCACTAAATAATGTGGACACAAGAAAATCTTCACTGCATGGTCAGAGATCAAATCACAGCCCTTTTGTTTAGCACTACAACATCCAAACACAAGAGAATAATATTTGTTTCAGAAAAGGCCATGACTTTATTAACAGAACATTTTATTTACAGCAAAATATTATCTATGATCCTGTCATCTTTAGGATTGCAGTCCCTGGTCTGCTTGGTTTCATTTAATATTGAAAATGTTTAAGACCCACATCGCAAATCTGCAGACTTCCTTCCTTTATACAATTTATGATTTAAAGTACTTGGATTTCTTTTAAATTGAAGTTTTCTAACTATGTTCTGTTGTAGATTTCCCAGACTTTTAGGGAATTTCTTGCAAAGTGTTTGATTGGGGTTTGTCCATTCATTTCACTTTAAGAGAGTCATTGAACCTCATTAAACTTGCAGGTTAGTACAACAGATATTCGTTTACCCAGTTGTTACCCATTAGCAGTTGCTGAAGCCAGTCAATAGCTTTACTACCCAAAGTTATGCTAACAAGTGGAATTCTTCTTTCTATGCTTTGTCTTCCATGAGTCCTTATCCGAAGGTTGTGCTTGATGCATTTGTGCAAAATGTCAGTCAGATATGATTTCTGTTTCAGCTGTTAGCCAAGGTGGGGTATATGAAATGTAAAGGGATATTTGCACACAAACTGAATAATTGAGTTCCTTGGTTTCCTACTTCTAAATAGATATGTCAGTTCTCAGTTTTGAACTTGCATTCAGATTCTTTATCAGATATATGGCACAGGAAACCTTTCCTGTTGTTCCATTAGGCACTCTGTTATATTTTAACCATTGTGACTTTTGAGATTGAAGACTCAAAGTAATATATAAATTATTTACCTTCAGAAACAAGGAATGGAGATAATTCTTTTGCTTAAAGACAATATAAGTTTTGAACAATAATTGGTTTTGAACCTACTTAGAAACATTAATAAATTATGTTCTACTTTCTCTAATAGACATAAAAATAAAAGAAATATTTTCTAACCAGCCTATAAAAGCTGTACATCTCAACACTGTTGGAAAACTATAATCTGCAATAAGACAGTTGGATAACTGAGAGTACCATTTTTTGTACTTCACTGTTACTCCATTCTTCCCTTTCTGCATCAGTTACCAACAGCCATCCACACATCTACATAAACAATCCAAACAGGAATTACGATACTAGTCTATGTTAGACCATCATACCAATAGTGTGATAAACTCTAGTATCACTGTCCCTCCTTCTAGGAGCTGAATTATGTATCAGTGCTTCTGAGCACTGCTTAAAATGGTGTAACACAGGAAGCAAGTAGATACAATTTGTTCCTATGTATTTAACCCTTAACAAATAGGTATGATTAGGAATAGAATTCATAGCTGAAACCCAAGAGTACACTGAACAGTATTGCAGACAGGTACAGAAATAAAAGAACTTTTTGGGTTCGTCCTATCTACTTCCAGAGTGATTACAACATTACAGAGTTCTACTATAACTTTGTGTGGTTTTCTTTTTGCTGTTTTAGATTATTTAACATTGAATTTTTATAATTAAAATCTTAAAGAATTAAGACGAGGGTGTGTTCATTTATACCCAGTTTTATTTAATTTACTCGATTCAATTTAAAAGATAAAGCTGTGTGGCTAATGAAATTTTCAGTTTAATTTGTGCATAATAGTAACAGGTAGAAAACAATTATGTAAAATTTTAATTGGACTTTACAGGGGGAAGGAGGATTTAGTCAAATTAACATTGGTTTAACCTAAAATGGTTTTGATTATTTTTGTAGTTCTAAAAGGATAAATATTTCAGTTATGTTACTGCTTTAAAAATGGTAACCATCTTAATTAATTTAAATGAAAAATTGATTGTCCAAAAACCTGCAAACCTTTCAAGAACTGTCTTCAAAACAGCAAAGCAAAATCAAATCATTGCTTATGCTTATGTTTCCTCCAATTTATTTACTCAGCTGGACACATTAACCGAATTAACAATTTTGACTCCATTTCTTGCATTACCCTCCAGTGCAAAACCAACATTTTTTTAATGAGCTCACTATCAAGAAAGTATACACTTCTTCAAAAACAGATTTTTTATTAATTGACATTTCAGCGTGATTATCTTTCATAAATTATACACTGTTTTTCCTCACAGCTACAATGCCAGATTAGTATATAGCATCAAATGTTGACGAAAGACTCTGCAGGAGCATTAAGTGTTAGTACTAGTTCATTCATTGTGCACTGAACTGAGAATTAGAATTTGATTCTTGTTTTGAGTGGGAAGAGAAAAGTGGAAGTGGAAGAGGAATTGGGATACTTACCATGTTGAAATCAGAAAGTCACAATGATAATTTCCGGGTTGTTTTGTGTCCCATGTCCCGCCGCCCCCCCCCCCCCCCCCCCCAACTGAATTCTGATTATATTTACTGAATACTTAAATGAAGGAGAAAAATGAATAAAAGCTTTTAAAGTAGATGGTGCCAGTCATGTTTGTTTGGGGTTTTTTTATTTGGCTTGCATTTTATGTGGTTTGTTCTTTCAGTTATTGTATGTTTAGCCAACCATCAGGCCCGTCCTGAAAGTCAACAATAATAAAAATGTAAATCATCATCAAAAGTATGCCTTGCAGTGAGAGAACATTTCAAAGATTGTTTATCAGTTGTTCATTTTCTCCTGTCAGGTGTTGAAATCTTTTACTTCCCATCATATTGCACAGAAATGCAGTTTTACTGATAGTGTCTACTTGTAGCTAAGCTGTGAAAAAGTCAAAATTTCATTTTGTAAAAGCAGTTATCACACAGAGTACTGCAGACCTAGGTTATTGGTCCTTATTTAGCAAGCTCACAGATAAGATGTCTAATTTCCTGGCCAACGCTTTTGTATGTGGTAGTGTGTGTGCATGTGCGCGTGTGTGTGTAAGGGTGTGTATGTACGTGTGTGGGCCCATTAAAATATATAATATTAATAAAAAATACCCTATACAGCTTTTTCAGTTGTACTGTACAGATACAGAAATAACATAAACAGCAGCCGTGAAATCACTGTGAAAAAAATAAGATTTTAATTATTAAATTAACTGTTAATATTATATTACAGTATTTTTAAGTGCTGCATAAAAATTTAATTAGAAATACGATATGTGTGGACTACCTGACTTAACATTGAGCACAATTTAATATAGACTCAATCAAGTTCTTCTGCTGTTGAATTAAGTTTGAAAAATTGCCATATCTAAATTAGAGCTGTGCTGGAAAAATGGAGGGGAAAAGGTACGTTAACTGTTATAATACAGGCTTCTGTGGTAGAAAATGTGCAGTAGGATAGAGGCTTGTCTACCATCTTTCCATAGATGGCCTCTCTGATACATTACAATAATGCGTCTGTTTTCAAGTAATGGAAACTCATGCCAACATTTTGTCTTACCTTTTAAAATACAAAAAATGGCAAATAGTAAAAAATAACATATTTTGATGCCATCTTGGTAAAGTACAGTGAAGTAATGGTTAGAAGACCTGTTCAGTCTATCTCAGGGAAAAAATCTGAAGTCATAAAGAATTATTTTAAGAACTCTTTCTGTAATTGTTTTTATATAACACATGAAGAGCTGCTTAGTTGTCCTGATTTGGGGTATTTTTTATTCTTTTCAACTTTGGTTATAGCTCATACTTTTGAAAGAAATGCAGCCACTATAACAAAGTTGTTAGAAAGGTAGGAGAATGACTTATTAGTGGAACTGCAGAATGAGTAGACCTAGGTTTGATCCCAGCATTTTTTTTTCTGAAACTGGAATTATGAAAACAGAATTTCAAGCAAGAATTGCAGGTCTGTTTAATTGCATCTACTCTCATGATGCACTTTTCTGTTCACCAGTGTTTCATAAAAGAACAAGTATATCTTATCCTGCACATCAGAGACATTTTGTAATTTCAGCTGAAGATGAAGTTAAAACAAGTGGAAAAATAATTTTGTAGATGGTTTTCTCTGAGCTTTTAATTTTTTTCTCTTAAATCTATACTCCCTTCTTAGCACAGCAAAATGAAACCTTGATTACTGTTAATGCTCAACTCATTTAATAATACAAATCTGGCTCCACAAATATAATAATGACCATAGAAATTAAACAGCAGTTAGAAAAATATATGTGGTTACTATATTGTCAGGAAAGATGAAAATACATATATTCATACCTGAATTCCAAGCTCTTGTCCTGAACCTAAGTTATTGCATTTTATTTTTATGCTTCAATGAGTTGCTTTTCATAATTAAACAACTATCTGTAGAGCTGTTCTTTATGTGTTTATTAAAGTTGTCTAACTCATTTCCTGTTGACACAAAATTGTTTGAGTGGCAAAGTAACTGTTATAAATAGCTTTCATCCAAGAAAATGAAGGGGACTGTTTAAGTGGGTTAAGTTTGCCTGTGTGCTTCATGGGGAATTTTTAAACTATGATCTTTACTTGAATTGAATTACTATTGTGCAGTACTTAAATTCCTTTAAAAATATCATTAATTTTAGTGCATTTTAAAAGTCTGAACTCTGTTAAGCATTATCTATGCCCATGAACATCTGTCTAAAATGGCATAATTCCAAAGATACTGCAAAAGTTAAAGTTCAGTTGGTGATTTTGTCTATTGTTTAGCTAGCACCAATTTTCCAAGGCCTGAACTTAACCATTGCTATTATTCAGTTTCTGTCTATCTGTTTTCATTTTCATTTTGGAAAGGAGCATAAAAAAAACCCCAAACAACTAACCACACCCCCACAACATTGTTTAATTTCCTGAAAACTAAGCAAAAAGCCCTCTACATGACACCAAATCTAAAATAAGAACTAGAAATTTTACATATTCCATATATATTACTCTTTCAAACTTGAACATTTCACTTATTAAGTAATCCAAATTTTTGGCTTTGGTGAGCTCATTTTAAAAAAAAGTAGCCTTTATCTCATGATGTAAATTAAATAGCTGTTGTCAGGTCTATTAAATAGAGTATTTTATTTACCCCACAGCTGATAATAAAGTCACACAATTCACTCTAGACTGGTCTTCCCGTAAGTTATAGCTGTGATGTCTCCAAAGGGATAAAAAAAAGTCATATCCTCTACTTCTCAGCTTATTTTCATCATTACGTATATTCCTATGCTATAATAAATCACATGAAATACTTTTGTAGCTACAGGGCTCAAGGAGTATCTTCAGTGCTTGATATTTATTTGAGCTTCAGAAATATAAATATGTCTAAATCTTGCTGAATGAGGATCCATGTTGTACACTAATACAACAGTGTTTGGACATGTTTGGAGTTTGAGAAATGTAATTAAATAACCCAAATGCAGTCATACTATATGCACAATCTCAAATGTGTGTGTTTTATATGAAATACAGCATCCGGAATATTATTGCTCAATAACCTATGAAAGGTAAGTGAACATCCTGAAAGCCTGACCTCACCGTATGACATGGGAGAGGAAAAAAATACTTACCTTCTTAAGCAATTAAAGAGCACTTTGCAGGGCAAATCCTGACTAGCACAGCCAGTTTGTAGCCTATACCTCACCAGATGGTGGGCTGTGTTGTGGGAGAAAAATTCTTCATTGAATAGTGGGACTGATTCTATTCTCATTGATTTCACAGCTTCCTTGATGCAGAATAGAGGAGCAGAAAGTCAAAGTAGCCTGGTTTTTCCTTTGATTTCAATCTAATGTCTTCCTGTTTATTCTGCTAGGGGGAAAGAGAGAAAATTGGAAAGTTTTCTTAAGTAAATATATACTGAGAGCTAGGATTAAATTTAGAGGAAGACCCTCAGCACTTTATTGGATCCTCCCACATAACAGCTCTGCTTCACCAAACATTCATGATGACAGGTTTGGAGAACTTGGAAGAACAGACCTTGGAAAGCAGCCATATTTTTTGCGAAGTATCTATGCATGCAGTTAATTGATTTCCAGTCCTGTTGTGTGCTTCCATCATACTATTTCCGTCTCAGTTTTATATTCTCCTCCTTCCCCTGATGCATGCGTGTGATACATTGCTTATTCACACTCTCCAACTTCAAGCTCTAGCATCTAGTTCAGTTTAGTTCAGCCTAAACATGTGGGGTTACAGAGAAAGTGGATGGAGCAGGAAATGCACTGCCACAAACTTTGCTGTCTTCCAACAGGATCTTGAAGGTTTTAAGGGATCGTCCTTCTTGGGTTTCCCCATAAGATTAGTGTGTAGGGTTTGGAAAATGTTTTGTGGCTTGTGACCACAAAAAAAGACCTCTGCTAGGATAACTTTGTGTAATATGGGGGAACTTCACAGAGCTGTTCTGTTTCTTCAGCGCAGGATGATGTAGTTTATGTTCAAATAGATTAGACCAAAGGCAGAGAATGATGGAATGCCTACTGAAACAGAAGAGTGAAAGGACAGTAGGAAAAGGACAGAAATTGAAATACAGGAAATTCCATTTAATCAGGAAAATCCTTTTTTACTGTGATGGTGGTGAAGAGAGGTGGTGGAGTCTCTCTCCAGAGCTATTAAAAACCCAGCTGGGCAGAGTCTTGATTTGGGGCTGGACTAGGTTGTTTCTAGAGGTGCCATCCAACCTCAACCATCCTGTGATTCTGCAAGTCAGTAAAGAACTGTTATCAGAAGTTAATGAGAGAAAATGTGATAAAGATGTTCCTCTGCTATTTTTCAACTGTAACATGACCTGAAGAGAAGCAGTGAATAAATGAGATGCTTGCTTCATTTTGTTGTGTTCTTATGGGAGAAGAAAAACAAAGCCATTTGTCTGAGAACACAACACACACTTTAATATTTTCATATTCCCAAACAGTCTGGTCTTGTTTCCTGTGTTTTGGGATCCATATGCTATGGTTTGCTCTCCATTAAGTATAGGAATCATATAATTCATTTTACATATCACTGATAATGCAGACCATTTGTATTCTCAAAAGCTGTTTTAGAAGACTTTTATATTATCAGTTTTAAAATAAAATCCCCTGAAAGAAAAAGTACACCTAGAAAATGAATTGATTTCTTAGCTGTTGTGGCAATCTTTTCATACCCTAGTTAGCAATAAATGTTTTCTTTTTAGAGTTCTTTGTCTTTTAAATCTGGTTTATAAAATATCTATTTTTACACAGAACTGATTTTACTAAAGCTGCTGAGACTTTGAGAAGTTTGGAAGTCTCAGAAAGGTCTCAACATGGAAGGGTTGTCTTTAATAGCACTTCATAAACTGGAATGCTTTTAAGTGTAAGTCAGTATTTCTCAAAGTAACATAGACCTATTAAAACTTCATTGACAAAAATAATTGGAGGCTGAGAAATTATAATTACCATTAATTTGAATAAATGTATTCAGTTTAGCTGTTCACATATACATCAGAAATCACAACTGCATTGAAATCAGTGTATACAATTATCTCTCGCAATATTTATCTTCCTATGAAGTGACAAACACATTGTAGGCTTTGTAATGAAACATTTCTGACAGAGTTATATAATTGCAGACCAGTAAGCACAGCTGCAAATGTGAGGAAATAGGGTATTTTAGGTATTTTTCTGACAACTTGGGCACTGGGTGGCTCTCACGGATTTTCAGCTGATGACTTATTTACCAACTGAACAGAGGAGTTATGTGCCATTTAAATAATACAGAAGTAACAGGTTTGGAAAATCTGAACTCACCTTCTACCTGCATTAAAACCAGCTGGGATTTTTTAATTTTTTCAGCTTGTAGTTTTTTGGACAGTGATAATTTGGATTTGAGGTATTTTTCCAGCCCCCAGCATCTGAACAGACTCATATCAGATGTGATCTATGCAAAGCACAACAGCATATGTCTTTACTCCAGTACTTAATCTACTTGCAGCCTTTAATTGAAAAAGGTTGGATTATTGTTTTTCATTTAAAGCTTTCATCAGCTTTTAGAATTGATAGTGCCTATATTCACAAGGGATTAAGGAAGAAAAGAAGTATACATTCTCACAGCCTTTAAATCACATAATTTGCCACTGAAATTAATGTGTATCATCTTGAATTATTATTTGATCTTATACATAAGTGCTCTGCTATTTAAAAAGAGTCTTAATAACAAATCTACCAAAGGCAGTTCAAAGCCCTTTTATAATTTTTTTTCATTAGTATCTCCCATTTTCATTTCATTGCTTTTGTTCCTTACCACCTTCTTCATCCAGAAAAATAAGTAACAGCTAGTGTCGCTTTTGAAATGGAAAAATGGTTTCAAATCACTGGCAAAGCTTAATGACTTCTGACTGCTGAGATATGTTAATTTAAGCCAGACCAAATGTTCCTCAGCTGCAAATATTTGGTGTTGTTCACTGGGAACTGGCAAGATTTATGAGGGCCCAGTGGCAAAGGCTCTCTGCTCACATGCCTCACATTACAATTGTTTCACATGTTAGATGATAAAAGGCTGCTTGGAAAAAAAAAAAAAAGAAAGAAAAAAGCAGGGGGGGGGAAGGAAAAGAATCAACTTTTCACAGCAAATGTGTATAGGCCCAAAGACGATGAGGACTTAGAAAGACAGCTATGCTTTTTTTCTGCCAGTGAATCTTCTCAAAGAACGATTTAGCTGCTGAATTAATGTGGTATTCTCATGCCAATCTGCATTCTTTTTGCCCTCTCAAAACATCAAAATCCATGTGACTAGATGGTTCAAAGCACTGGTAATGGAGCAGAGAGGACTTTTTTTTTTTTTTTTTTTTTCCACTTCTATGTGGCCAGTCCAAACGTTCTGCAAACTGGTAGTAGCCAAAAGTTATTAACCTTTGGCTCTTCGGTTATTTTGAGAAATTAAGTTAGTGGTGTAAGTTCAGTAATGAGTAGACAGGTATCTAAATCATAAATACCACAGTAACTTTTGCTGATAGACACTCTTGATAGAGGAATCTTACGGAGATAGGGCAGAGACCAAACTGTCCTCTGGGAGGAGGCAGCTGCAGGACTAGCACATCAATAGGAAGTATCTGTGGAAGCGTTCCCTGCCATTCTGTATATTAGGTTGTAAGACTGTAAACTGGGAAATATTCAGTCTGTTGTAATTCAACAGTAACAGCAAAGAAAAACAGCAGAGGGGACAGGGTTATACAAGTTATGTTCATAAATTTAATTTTTTCATATTTGCTTAAAGGGGAAATTTTATCCTTTTTATTAATTAAAAGAAAACTGAATTCCTGACTGGGTTACATTTACATTAACATATAAGTGGCTGCGAAATTTGAGAGTCTTACTATATTCCTAAATGTTCTAATAGGATTTTTTTCTTTTCTGAAAGCAGAAGCAAAAACTAGTACAAGCGAATATTGGTGTGCAGAGAAAAGACTGAATGCCTTCTTTGCTGGGTTAAACAACACCTCACCTATAGCCCTTCTCTTATCCACACTTAAAACCTTTGAGACAAATACAATTTTGCTTTCTGATTCTGTCTGATGTTGTTATTGTTGAAAGCCTAATTGCTGCTTTCATGCAGTCAGGTAACCTCAGTACTAGAGCTACTGGCTTACCACTGCTGCTGATGCTTTGATGCTTTACGACTGCTTTTTGCACTCCATTCCTTCTCATACCTGATAGAACAAGTAAATTCTCCAAGAATTCACAGGGAAGGATGGTACTTTACTTATGCTGGATCAAATCACCCCCGAAACCAAACAAAAATCCTGCAGTGTATCTCTGTGGAAGTCTTAGGGGCATCCTGAGCTGAGTGAGCATCAGTGCGAATTCATTCAAACTTTACGGTATGGATGTTTGCAATCAGAATAGATTAACCCTGATTATACAAATAAGCTACAGTGAAGGTCTACTAAGCACAGAAATGACTGCTCTAATGATTATAAGGTGAGAACTCCTGGGCAGTATTCAGTTTCCACTGAAGGTAGTGGGTACTGTTGAAGGCTATGTGCATTCCTAGCAGTTCGAACAGGAGAGAGAAATGCCTCCACAGGGGTCAAAATGTCCCCTTGAGAGTTAAGAAAGGATTTTCACTTTTTAAATGTACATAATAGTTCTCACAGACAAGAGAAATATCTTGAAATAAATAAAACAAATGTTTGTGGGTTTTTTAATATATTTATTAACTAAATTATGGAAAAATATGATGTTCGTATTTGCATTAGGCTGGAACTATTGTTCCTTAGGGAAAAAAATTACACAATGTATTTGTGCTAAATACTTTAATTATTCACTTCACTGGGATAAAAGGAAGAAAATCTGACAGCCAACAACAACAAAAAAATCCAAATTCTTTTCTCGTATTAAATATGACACATTGTAAAAAGCAGTATTTTCACCCTTGAAATATTTAGAAGTATTGACATTCTGTCCACTCAATTGTCAGCTTGTCGTTAGAGATAGAGCTTCCAAGTTCTTAGCATTTAGTAAACTGACACTGATCTCTATTCTTCTTTAAACTTATATGTAATTCTTGGCTTAAAAAACCTTCTGTGATACCATGAAAGGTTATTCTTGCTGTAGACACTTTAAAAATTCTGTGCTATCCTTATGGCTGTGTTCCTAATCTATCAAATTTATATTTTTAAATAAGCCTTATTAGTTTTACCTTAAGTCTCAACAAACCTTGAAAAGGGATTTGGGAATATTATCGGCTACTGTTCCCAAGGGGACATGTAGAAATTCTATCTTGTGCTACTGGAAGAAGGCTCCTCAGTGCCCCAGAGCCAGTGAGGAAGGGGAAACAGAAGGACCCATGTGGAGACAGAGCAAAAGC
The DNA here is from genome assembly GCF_023638135.1 of Falco biarmicus. NCBI lineage: Eukaryota > Metazoa > Chordata > Aves > Falconiformes > Falconidae > Falco > Falco biarmicus. Next base: position 43,546,451 of record NC_079289.1, on the reverse strand, counting down.
TGGTGGAGTTAGAGGCAGACCTGGGAGGCAAGGGCTCTCTTCACAAGTTCTTTGGTTAATTCAGTGGGAATTTGTGTATGATAATCAGGCAGCACAAAATCAGCTTCACGAATCTGAGGGTCAAGCTTTTTGTGCTTAAAATCAAAGTCTGTGTCAGAGCCTGCCTTCCTTACCTGAGCTAAACTCCGGTGGAATTTAAGTAAATAGTAAACATGAAAGTCTGAGAAAAGGATTTGCTCCTTTGTGTACCAAATAAGTATATAAACAAAATTAGCTGCATGTTATTAAAGGTTAAACCAAGAAAAAGTGTAACACGGTAGAATAAATTGCCAAGCCTTCCTAGCAGAAGCAATGGCATTGCTTAATTTCTCTGCTATTATTCATATTGCTGTGTTTAGAGTGCTAGAGAAGTCCCTTATGATTTAAATAAGGTTTGTCATGTTTTAGTTCTATTGGCATGTAAATTCTTCAAGGATAAAATATCGGTTAAATTTCTCTGTTTTCTTTCACTCCTGCTTATATGATGAAGCATGATTTGTGGTATTTGATGTAATCAGAGTATCATTAATTTTCTGCTAAAATGTTTCTGCATATGGCCATGCAAAATAAGTATCTACCATGCCATCAGTTGGTTAAAGAATCAAAATGAGGATGACAGTGTTTTTCTAAAGAAGATTTCTCTGAATCTTTCCACCCACAGGCTCTGTTGAAGGCAGTAAATAGTCCATTTTTGTTAATGAAGCTTCACTCATACAGCTGGGATTGTTTAATATTTTACGAGTGTTACTTTGTTTTGCTCTCAACGATCTCAGGCAGTTAAGGATTTATGAATCGTGTTTTTCTCAGCCCATCTGCGGTTTCCTATCTTCCCTGGCCTTGAGAATATGTTTAAATTTATTAAAGCGAAGCAAAGGCTCATTATTTCAAAGGAGAGCCAAAGTGACACAGTGAATTGGTTATTAATGGAAAGGCACTGCCATAGGGCGATTGAAATTTAATGATATCCTACAAGAAAAAAATGAGGGTGTCACTTTCCAAAAAGTCATGCTAAATGCCAGCCTTTTTAAGGTCCTGCCGCTAATTTTATGCCTGCGCACAGTAATGTTTTCAAAAGCGTTTAGGAAACACGGACCAGTGACTGTACTGATTATCCTTTTCACCTTCTCGCCTGTTCCAAATGGGTTTGTGCAGTGAGCGATTTAATCTCTAAATATAGGGAACGTAAAAAAAAATAACATTGCTGTTTTTCACAAGCTAAGGGCCTTTTGCAATCCTCCAGAGATGGACTTGCAAATATGCTATCTCCATATGCTCACAGTAAGCTCTCAAACTGGCTCATCACCAAAAAAAAAAAAAAAGAAAAACAAAAAACTTCAATCACTTTATTTCTTCTGCTTTTCTGTCATTCAGAGATGTTTTATGTACACAGAGTACATTTATCAAAATTTAAGTCACATGTGATTAGCACATACCTAGGAATTTCTGAAATTTCTCCATTTTCTCCTGATTAGTCTACATTTTCTTTTGGAAGACAGTCCTTATTTCCTGAAATGCCTTCCACCTGTTTCTGAATTGTCCTTAGTTTATAATATAATGTTCATTTAGACTTTGTCACTATGTTTTCCCAGTTTGAAAGACAAGCTGTGCAATTTCCTGGCAAAATCCAGTGTATTCTTCCCAAGTGAATGTCGAGGCTTGGTGTTTTTTGGTTTGGTTTTTTTTTTTTTTTTAATTTGAGCTGGGTATCATTCTCAGACCATGGACACCCAATAATGAGTTCCTTAAGTGACTGTAGAAAGAGTTCCAGATGGAAGAGGGAGATGAGGGGAGAGGGGAAATAACTGTATTAGGACTGCAGGATCAGGCTGATAGAAACTTGTTGATGATGCTGGTGCTCAATGGAGTATTATTGTTTAATGTTCCAGTGCTAGTGATAACTATATGGTTTCTTCTAGTTACGTGTTTCAACACATGATTTACTACAACTATAACCATGTTTAAGCACAATTGAGGAACACGGACTGTGGATAAATCATGGATAACACAAGGTCTGTGTAAATGTCTGGACAGAAAATAGCTTGTGATAACCATGTCAAAAAAGTAGGCTTTACATTAGACACCTCACAATGTTAGATGACAGCTCCTTTGTAAAAGCAGAAGAACTGACGAAGGATTCTCATGCCATGACAACAAAGCTGCTATGGCTACGCAAGCTATTGTGTGACCTTCCTCAGTTCTCAGCCATCGGGATGAAGAATCCCCTTTAGTACTTCCCCATAGCCATTCTCCTAAGATATCAGCTCCCCCAGAAAGCATACAAATACCCAGCAAAGTGAAAAGGGATAGTAACATAAAGGGACATTTGGTATCAATCATCCTCAGTTAATACAGAAAGGGTAGAAGTCTGTGGTGGAAAAGACATGCTAGGTCACCTAGTTCATCTCCCTGCTGGTACAGGAAATGTTCCCCACATATATTTTCTAGTGCCCTGTCCAGTCTACTTTAAATACCTGATGCAACTCATTTATATTTATATTGTAATTTTCTTACAAACATAAATATAAAACCAAACTCCAGACATTGCCCTTGACAGTCACATTAGTAACAAATCATTTTCTAACCTTGCTTATGGTAGATTTCCAACCATCTGCTGACAGGTAAACAGAAATATGTGGGGTTTTTTGTTTGTTTGTTTGTGGGGTTTTTTAAACTCCCAGAATACTTTCAGTTTCCAGCCTTAACAAATAAAATGACATATTCACCCCCACCCCCGCAACCCAGTTATAAAATGACAATCCCATGTTATTTCTAAAGGGAGAAGTGTTACCCTTTCTGGAGGCATGTGTCTGATAAGCATCCCCTGGACATGGTTCTGCTCCCCCTGCACACAGGATAGCCTGTGGTCTCAAACATACCTTCTGCCATCTGTGTGCCATAGAGGTGGAGGCAGCCATCTCCCTACCTCTTAAATATTAACAGACCTTAAAAAAAAAATAAATAAAATTATTGCCAAATTTTGAACTCTTTCTCCTACAGACTACAATCATGAGGCAAGAGATTCCGGTTTGTTCAGGCTATTGAAGAGTTGCAGTGGTATAGTTATTTGCAGAGCAGAGCCAGGCTGGGTGAATTGAGTCGGGGTGGGTGCCATTTCTGAGGGGAAGGGAGCAGGCATCGTTTCGCATGCCTTGGTCTTGGATCTGTGAGTGGGAGCTGGGAACCTTCCTTGTTCTATGGGAAGCAAAGGCTGCTGCTCAATGTATGGAAACCACCTGGTGAGAGGGCCTCGCTCTAATTAATACCAGGAGATGGAAGGGTTAGAAGGAAGGGTCAGCTTCTGTGAGATGCTGAGTGTCTTCTCCTCTGGCTTAAATTGGTGAAAAGGAAGGATCTTCAAACTGGGTGCAAGAATTATTGTAGCCAGCACCATGCCTTCACAGGGACATTCTGTTGTCGGGGGTGAGAGGGCAGAAGAGTCAGAAAATAAGGGCAGTAAGACCAGCAAATAGTGTGTAAACTGAAGCCCTAATAGGATTTGCATACAATTCTAAAGAACATGGGGAGAAATGGTGCCTCAAGGGCCTGCAACTTCAGTTCCTCTGAGCTTCCTGTTTTAACTATAAACTTATCATCCTATAACCTTTCTAACAAAGACATAAACACTTCAGCTACATATATTTTGATTGTTTCATGACAGTTTACTGGAGGCTTAGCAATGACAGATTTCTTCATTGTCTTTTTGCCAAAATTTGTCCTTTAAGTCATTTTTGTTGACTGCCCCTTTTAGCAGCTCACCTCACAATGAGAGAGGAGACAATTAATGGGAGGGTGATTTATCACTGCCAAAAACTGTCAAGGACTTCTGTTGTAGCTGGAGAAAAAGCAATTTCACATTATGGCATTTCATTCCGAATACATTGTATTTACAGCTCACAGTTTTATTTTCAGAGCCTATTATCAGGTGAAACAGTTGCATCTGAAATGTTGTTTGTGACATAGGTGACCTGTTAGGATTTGATAAGTATTTACGCCAGAGCACAAGGGGCTCACACATCTGCTGTTGGCAGAAGCAATGGAAAAAAATAACCTGGAAATGAGGCGTTTGATTTTTCTGGTTCCTACACTCGAGCATCTGTTGCTATAATTAAGTGGCATTCAGTAATTGCAGAGCAATGGTGAAATAAACATATGCATTCTTGCCAGCTTTTAGGATTTGGTGTCCTTACAGTAGGAGAGACAAGCAAAGTGACTTCAGCAAGAACAAAGGGTTCTGTAACAAAGTTTAGCAATTAACTTTCCTATTGCATAAAGAGGAATTTTACAAGGAAAAAGAAATAGAGGGGGCTGGGGGGGATCTAAATTGGTTGGTTGCTTTTGTACATTTAAACTGATCACTGCAAGAGGTATATCAGAATACTGAACTGGGAACATGTTAACACTTTTCTGTTGAATGTACATGATTCACTTGGAGTTGTATTTAGAAACTAAAAACTGGGCGTGCAATGCTAATTAAAAAAATGAGCATGCAAGAAATGTATTATACAGAGTTCCTAACGCAATGTGCTACTTAAATTTGAAGGGGGAGCTGAGCAGAAGATCTCTGTGAGGGCCCCTGCTGCCTTTGTTTACCTCCAATTGTGGTGTAAATGAAAACAGAACCTGATGGTCAGTATTAGTTAAGAACCCTGGTTAAAACAGGCTTTTTTAATGAATCATTTATAAAGCATGAGCTAAACAATCAAATGGTCCTTATTCTGTGGTGAGACGCACTATACTTTTTAAAAACAATATTTTAAAAGTAGGATAAACTGGGGGTATGTAATTTTTTTCTGAGAGAGGATTTAAGTCAGAACACTTGTCTCATCTGATCAGAAGTTTTGTGATTGTCATGGTTTTTTGTCTTTTCAGAACAGGCTGTCCAACAAGTTATTTCAACAACGGTCCTTGTACTAAAAATAAAAATAAAATGGATAATTGAATAGCAGTACCCATGTAACCCAACAAATATGTGGCAGATGTAGCATGTTATAAATTCTGGGAACCTAAGAATAGAAAAGAGTGTCTGGCTCTTGCTGTCTGTCGAGGCCAATAAAGAGTGAGCGTGAAAAGGAGCTATTAGTATTGTTTGAGGAGGCCATTCTTATATATGCTTTGGCACTTTCTCTTGCATGGTCTGGAGCAACTTTGGCATTAATGGTGGGCCTGCCTTTTTGACTGGTAGACTAAGAAAAAGGAACCACTGTGCAGTGGGCAGAAAAAATTGCAGTATCTTGAATATATATACATAGATACCACACATGCATGTATGCATACATATACATGCATATATATTCACATACATATATGCAGAGAGAGAAAAAGAGATATAAAGTGAATGAAGCAAAGAGAAAAAAATCTTGTTTACCAGAGATGGGACAAGGGTGAGAAGTGAAAATAGCTGATAGTTTTTTCAACAGTTTCCATTACTTACACTCATTTCTACATGACCATAGCAAGCCATAACAAGTCAGCCAGAGCTTTAAACAACTGCCATATCACAGGATCAGGATCTATGTTTTAACCAAATGTAAATGTCAGGTTGCTTTTCTCACCTTACTGTTGAGGCAGTGAACCTGTTAATTAATTTTGTTTGTAAATACGAATATTTTGAGTGTAGGTATAGCTTTCTAAACTGATAAAATAGATTACTATTTTTAGTTGCATTTAATTTCAATAACTACTTTTTTATTATTATAACATGCATTTTCATAATGTAATACTGAAAAAAAATCCTATCAAACTTGAGGACAGTATTGGATGAGAGTCTGATTCTAGTAAACTTCATACATAGATTAGCCTGCTTTTTTATTCTGCAAGTGAGCTGTTGGATTTTGATGCTGTTTTGGGAGAACTCACGGAGCAATGTTTCGGAACTAGGTGAGAGTCAGGAGACTTTGATCATGTTTCAAGCTTTGCCAATAACCTGTTGTGTGACTTGGGGCAAAGCACTTCACCTCTCTGTGCCTCTGTTTCCCCCTGTGCTTATTTGCAGCTGAGTTCTCCGAGGAAGGAGTTACCCCTTAAGAGTTTGCACAGGACTCTGATTTCCTTTATGAGTCCTAGGCACTAAAAATAAGTATTCTCACATTAAGTACTTCACTGAGCAGTGTTGGAAGCTTTTTATTTTTGATGGAGGCCAGGCCATGGACAGTGGCTGTGAGCCTGCTCCTGCCGTTCTTGCATTGGCTTCTGTTTCTGAGCCATTTGAGTCGGGAATGAAGCATCAGGACCTCTTATAATCAACATTCTTTTGCCAGCATCCATTCTCAGCCTATTAAAAGAAAAAAGATAGTTGTGAGAACTCTGTCAATAGTGAAAGATCTATTATGTTGTTCACTAAAAACTTAGTAGAGGCTATAGGAGTGATTTTAATTGAGATTTTTACAACCATTTGATAACACTGTTTTGATCACTGTATTTAGGGCTGGATTCCAACAGTGGACATAAAACTTCTGACTAATCCACTGAGTCACCCAGTCCCTGTCATATATTGCTTAATGGTCCGTGCTGCCAGGAATTATAATAGCTTTCTAGTAATAAGGTTGGTTGTTTTTTTGGTTTTTTTTTTTTTTTTCCAAAAGAAACTTTATGGGCACAAAGTCTTATATAATTTTAAACCTCAGATTTATAAAAAGGCAATGAAAGAAAACTTACTAGAGCTATGCTAAATTGCAGGATTTTCTTTTTTATTTACAATAAATATATAGAATCACATATACTATAAGTTAATGACTAATATTCTAACTTTCGTTGGTTAATGTTTGCAGGGCACTTACAGATGCTAGAATAATCTCTAATGTTTTTGCTCAATCTGCTCTGGAGATGGATGAAATAAATAGTTTAAACTAATTAATGTAACACCAGCTGTTACAAGTGCTTGGCAGACGTCTGTGAGTTTTGATGGGCAGAGAGCGGCTGTTGTACTTGACTTTATTTTAGTACAATGTTGATCACAGTGTAAGCTGGAATAAATGACGAGCCAAAGGAAGGAACAGAGGATGAATTCTGTGTAATGCAAAATAAATATTGCCCTTTTTCTGAAAATATTTTTTGAGGTCAAGGGAGAGTTATAGTGGACTTTTATTAAGTCATAAGTGCTGTGACAGCAGCTGTGCTAACCATGCTAAATATTACACATGGTTTGCGAAAGCTGCAAAAATATATAGACATCTATGAAAATTCCCATTGCTTTTAGATTTCAAAAAGTCTTAAGGTTTAATATGAGCACTTTGGCTGCATATTTTATTTCTACTCAGTAATTGCTGTTACAAAGAAGAGATGTTTAAGACAGGTAGTGAAATAGTAAATTTTAATTCTAGATTGTTAATATGTTTGCAAAGAATAAGTTGGATTTCAGTGCTATTTGTATGCATGTGATTGTATTGTATGTTTTTTATTTGTTTATTTTGCATTCTAAAGAATGAGCATGACAGTAAAAACTTTCAAGGTGCAAAACAGTTATATCAAACTGAACTTAGTACATTGTTCTGTAGCCTTAATTTATCAGTTCCTGGTCAAAAACCACCACAAAGTCAACATATATTTCTGATGAGAATTCATTGATTCCTTATGATTTAATAAGAAGTTAAAATATCCAAGTAACTTGTTTTTTAGCTGAAAGGTAGAATAATTGTACTGTGACAGGGAAACGATGGCTGCTATGTCTCTATGTGCCAGCATTAAGATAACAGTGTCATTGTACAGATTGTTACCCTGTGAATATGTCTAATAAGTTATTATAGCGTGCTGAGCAGATGGCAAGTGTGCTCCTGAAAGAATTGATGGATGGGATATGATGTCATCAGTGAGATGACAAGGTTCACAAGGTACTTGACCTCCAAGAATAAGTCCTAACTGGTTAGAATTCTAAATGGTGATCTTTTGTGACACTGGCTAAATGGGAAATATGTGCAATTTGTATTTCTTTATGGTAGTGTTTACCCTCTTCACTGAACTCCACATAATGGGATTTGGTCCCTGAAGACTTGGAGATATTGTTGGAAGGTTTCACCCTGTAACCTTCAGAGGATTTCAAATACAAATCTATACTTCTAAACCTTAACAAAATCCCACCAAATTATATTTATGGAGTCGGGTTCATATCTTTTCTTTCTTTATATGTATGTAAGTATAAAAAAATTAATTGAGATGCTGAACTAATGTCACGTGTTCTCCCAAAAGAGAAAACTGCTGACTAAGTGAGAAAGTACAATGCATAAAATTATGGTTTATACATTTATACAAATGTGTTTAAAATTGTAGGCTATGCTAACATGACAAGCATCTTAACAGTGTACTAATACTTTTAGTCATGACTAGATTCTCCATCTCTAAATTGTATTAAGCAAATAAGTATTCTATCTAGGTATCTTCTTATTCTGTTCCAAATTATATATAGAGATCTATGCTGTTGAAACACAGGCTTCTCAAACAGTCCTTAGTTCTTTGCGTGATTCAGGAAATGAGAAAAGTACATGTGAAAACCTCAAGAGGGAGAATCTAGCTGCTACAGTTTAGGCACTGTCAGCTGCGTCTGATGGACACTGACTTTCTCTTCTTTGTTGTATGGAGAATTTAGGTCCTGATTTAGAGTACTGCTTCCCTGGCAGACTGGATAACCTAGGCAGAAGGATTCTATTCTTCATCTCTTCTAGGCACTCCACTGATCACAAAGAGCTGTGTATGTATACAGATAGACAAATCCTTCAAAATTCAGAATTAAAAGTTTGTACCTATACATTGTAAACTGAAAACAGAAGCAGAACATGCAAAAGGCAGTGTAGAGAGAATATATCAAAAAAGAACAACTGAAACAAAGGGGATAAATAAATACAAAAGATACCTACTGTGCCTTTCCTACAATTAAAGTTAGAGGCAAAGGGTTTGGGGTAATGTTTCTTAACCCTTTAAATTAATAAATATTTTTTTCATTGATTTAGCTGTATTTGGCTAAATCAATCAAAAGCAAGAAGACAGGAGGAAGAGGCATGAGCATAGTAGTTACCCTTTTTTAATCTTTAGTAAAATGCTCACGGTATCTTAAAATGCTTATTGTTATTTGCCTCCTTTGAAATGTAAAGGTATATTAAAGTGGAAAACTCTTCCATATTTTATTGATTGATTGCAGAACAAAACATAAATGCTATATACAAAAATAAACTATGAAAGCGTGCACATGCACACGTGTTCTGAATTCTCTATGCTATTTATTTACAACACTGATAGTTCTTTGAAATTTTTGAATATTCATTTAACAACATAAGGGTTATTTACATGGACTGAAACAAGAAGAAACCAGATGAAAGCACTATAAATCCTGTGAATAAAACCAATATATTATAATTTTTACATTTCATAATGTTCTGAGTTTCAAATAAGTAAAAGTTGTTTGTAAAATTTCTGCTACTGGGGACTATTGTTCCATTTCTTAAATCACCTTGTAGGTGTAATAAAACTTCCATAAACATGTTACAAATTGCTTCCATCTTTCCTGTATAAATAAAATGCTGAGGGTTCCTAAATTACTTCAGAATTACAGCAAAACTTTGGGTTGACTTGTAAACACTAAAACAATGTATCAATTTGAGAGTAATTACTTTAAAAATATGGATTAGAATGTAAGGTTGCCATCATTTTTTTGTTGTTGTTCTTGATTTTAAATCCATGTCCTTAATCATCCAACCCAATGCAACTGTTTTACTCATTTTGTAGCATCTCGTTCTAGTGGTTCAGGAAACATACAGACAGTAGAAGGAAAATACTATGCCTCTGGGATGATACTCTCGTCTTTTTACTCCAGTAGTAATAGTAGGGGTATAGTGTCTGCAAGAAATAGTAACTTATTTACATGTCACTTGTAAATAGTTTTCTCTCTGCATATACTTCACTGTCTACATTGAATTATTGTTTGTCTGGTTTACTGCCAGTTCATTTAAATATAGTAAGATAGCAGTTACCTACTCAAAATGTGCTATTAGTAGGGCAGCATAGGCGTGACTCTTTAAACAAATATTTTCACTGTCTATAGTTTCCACACTTTGGTAGTAGGTGTATTCAAGGGATTTGGTTCTGTTCATGTAAGGTAATACTGAAAACTAATAGTGAAATATTGTCTTTATTAAATTCTACCAGTTTGTTAGCATAGTTCAATAATAATCTGTCAAAATATTTTAAACCGTGAGTTAATCAAATAATTTGATAAATTATATATTTGAGTTTTCATGTTTCTAATAAACCAGAAAAAACAGAGTCCACATCTCATATCATATTGTCATAGGTGTATCACATATGTGCCTAAAGTATTTTCAGTAGCTAAGTCTTTTCTATCCAATCTGATCAGTTCATATATGTCTGTATGTATGCGTATGTGCTAGTGACATATAAAATATTAATACAAGGTAAATGAGCGTTCACCAAGCTCTCTTTGCCATATGGCCCCAATGGAGGATAGAAGACCCTGGCTAGCTTAAGCCTGCCATATGGACCTGGTGGAAAAAGGTAGGTCTTACACACAGAGCAAATCTACCATATGGACTGGGTGGAGCCCTCAAAACTCTAAACATTTCTGATACACCAGGGCCTTTTGCACAGAAGAGTGCAAAAACATGCATAATACATTACACACAAAAGCCATTGAAAAATGGATCAATTGTTTAGGTTTAATATGATGCTTTCAAACAGTGTCCAAAACTATATAAATAATCAGGGCTTATTTTGAAATAGTAAAGAAAGAGGATAATCAATCATTTACAACTGACTATTTTGCTTTGCATTTAACATCTGCTGTGTAATGGGACTGTACAATACCACCCTTAATGCTGCACAAAGAACAGTCAAAAATAGTGATAAGGTTAAAGTAAAGTTTCTCTGAATGTGTTCCCTTCGGGGTGTGTGTCTGTGTGTGGATGTAGGGGTGTGTGTGGTGTGTGTGTGCGCGCACGTGTGCGTGTGTGCATGTGTGTGTGTGTCTGTCCCTCCTGTTCTTAACCTCAAACACAAATTTTACACATTGTGTAGAAGTTATGAGGCACATACTGGACTTCGAATTGGCTTCTGTACTCTTAATCATTTTGGGAACTGAGATTAAGTATACGGTTAGATCATTGACTCAACTTTATTTCCTCTACAAAGCCAAGAAGATCTGTGACAGATCTCTGCTGTATTGATGTCTAAGATGTCTGTTGCTTTTGTACTGAACAAATCTTCATTTGCTTTCCACAGTGAAAATGATGTGGTTTTATAGACCACAGAGATAGTAAAATGCTCATTATATTTCAAACCACTGGACCCAATGTTGAACCTTCCTACACATACCCATGTAAACATATCTATATTGTCCTGAATTATTTATACTTCTAAAAAAAATATTGAAAGTTGGGTCAGGACCACTCCAGTTATGATTACACCAAAATATAGAAAAATGGAGCATAAAATAAAGATGTATTTTAAAGTTTATTTTCCACTCTCTTATCTGTTTTGATAATGATTTAGATCTTGTTTTCACAGTGTTACATGTGAAAATGAATAAGCAGAAAAGAAGTCATGATCTGTTTTATTTTGCAAATATGGAGATTGTTTAGGCTGATTTGTCTCTTCAGATTTCTCTCACAATCTTTTATTTTTCCCTAACTGTATTTTTTCTCCTCTGGTGTTTAGTTAGACTTGAAATTTCAACAAGCAGCCTCATTTCTTCATATCTTGAAAGGGGAAGAAACTACCAAAACAGAAAGCATTACTGAGAAAAACATTTGAGAAGTAAGGAAAAGGCTGGAGGAAGCAGTAGAATATACTGAGATACAGAAAAGCTAGGACAAAGAGAAGACAAAGGAAAGTGATGTTGACAATTATAATTAAAGGAGAATTTAATTTTAGGTTTTGAGCTCGTTGAATTGTGCTAAAATTTGGTAGAAGAGCAGCCTGCATCAGTAGCACTGGCGTCCTTTGAAGACCTGAAAAAAAATCACTAAGGTTGCTGTGACTTTCTCATCTCAGTCTTCTGGGTGCAGCAGTTCACAGAACCATGCAGGGTGGTGATTTCGTGAAGCAGCTCTTGCTCTTTTACTAGCTGGGCTAAAACCCAACCTGCTATCAGGATACTGAATAAAAGTGTTATAAATATGTAAGGAGCTCATCAAGTTAAGATAATAAAGCTTGTGCAATTTCTTTCAGTTTGTTTAGGTAGTAACAGTTTTCACAGTACCATAACGGTAAAGATCTTTTGATTCCTGTTTTGTTTATGTACAGTTATCACATATATGAATTATCAAAGAACAGTAGAGAGCATTTGAACCACTCTTAGGATTTGTATTTTGCTTCTATTTAAATATTTTTTCAATTATGTTATTCACATAAACATGGAAACATTTACAAAAATTTTGATGTGATCAGAATTAGTAAAAAGATCTGTCCCTGTAGTGGAGTTACAACTCATATTGTACATACATTGTATGTTGTACATTCAACAATGCATATTTCCTTGATATTATGATACAATAGAGATATAAGACTGACTGCAATGTTTAATTTGCACGAAGGTTTTAAACTGGATCCTGGGAAAGATTTTAGTTTACCAGCAAGTATGTGGCATGTTTGCTTTGTAAGTTACCTTAATTTTCTGTATCTAATGTAAACGAAACTGATACAGATTACATGATCACTCCAAACTATTTTTTATCTTCTTAAATCAGTGATGAATGTGACCCATAATGCATAAATACATAAAGGATATTTTTTGGTCTTCTCTAATATGTATTCTGATATATTAGCATAAATTACATATTCCAAGACATGAAGACACATGCAAGCCAAATCTCACTGTAAATTAGATGCCTCAAATGGAGCAGAAAACATTAGAGGTAAAACTTCTGCATTATTCTATCAGTGAGCATCAAGCTAGTGAATGCCATAGAAATCTCACTAATGGACAGATTCTGGCAGCTTGTTGCAGATGTTTGATGAATGAATTGCATGAGGAATCATATCAGATGTAAAAATGCTTGCCTTTCCATTCTGAATTTTGTTTCTGAGCACTCTGAGGTTTGGGGATTTTGGTTTGTTTATTATTATGGATTTCTGTGAAAATCAGATATTGGGATATAATCCATAGGCAATGGGTTGAGAAATGTGGCTATAATATTGCAGAGGACTGTTTCTGATGCTATAAACTATGAAACTCATATTGAACTCCCATAGGCAGACAGCCAAATTTCTATTAGGTTATCATAACCATATAATCCAAAATGTGTACATCAATTATTGTCTACAGCACTTGCATCTGAGTACTGGAACCATTCCATAGATAGACACATTAAGGTTGTTTATTATATCTGTTAAAAAAAAAACCAACAAACTCACAAAACAAACTACTGTGAAATCATTTAGAAAAGAGAATTAAATGTAATTGATAGCTTCTTATTCAAGTATGGGGGTTTTAACCCCAAAACTAAGGAAGCCTATGCATTATACTGCTTCACGATACTAAACCTACTCACTCATTTTGTACTTTTACTGGCGGGAATTTGTCAAAATGGGGTGCTTCACATCTTTTTTACTATATTATATGTGAGAAGAGTTAAGATCTTGGAGTCACCAGATGATGTATTTCTGTAAAAAGTATGTATTGCCATTTGGGTACTTAAGCAAAGGCTGGATGTTACTGAACTATTGATGATAAAACACCTGTTCCCTTAACATCATGGAAACATGACTGCAGGGCTTGACCAGCACAGTACCCTAGGTACTTTCTTATCAAAGCAGGGTTTCTTCTCCTGCACTTCCTATTTATTTTTAGCTTTTCCTTGCATATTCAAGAATTCCTGAATCTATTACCCAATAGGCCCATAGAGCTGTGTTGGATAAGTCCATCTGACTTTTTCTTGATTATTTTATTTTATTGGCATCTTTGGCTGTGAGAGTGAGGCATTAATACACCTGGGATAAGAATTTTGGCATGGAGAAAGCTTGGGAACAAGTTTTCTTAGTATGTTTCTGTCTTGATCTGCATTTTTAGACTGGTCATCTTACTCAGTGGTCTAATTAATACACAGTCAGTCTGAATATTAGAGGCACTTGATAGTATTCATAAAAGAAGTTATCAAAAGCATGGGCATTAATAGGCTCTTACAGGAAAGTGAATATAAGTATACATGTTTTAAACTCGTATTTCTGCAAAAAGCACTGTCACTGAACATTTTATATCTTTATCTAAAATATGATATTCTCTCATGTTATTTTAAGAAGAAACATGACAGTATTCTGTAAGAATATTCAGTTAAACAGAACACATACATTAATCTATAGATCCAGTTTTACAAATTCTGACAGGCTAAATATTTTTCTGCTGCAACAGATGACCAGTATAAGCTACCATAAATGCGAAGTGTCTAAATCTCTTTTGTCTTCTTTGTTGAACTTCTCTGACATATTTATTTGTGAAATGCAGTACTGTTGACTTCTGTGCTGCCACTTTACACCAGGCGCCAAGCATGCCTGGTCAACCTCATCTGCTTGCCAGCGCTCTGGGGATGAGGGTGTTGGACAGGTTATGTGTTACTGAATGAATGACAGCTGACGAGTGTTGCACAGACGCATCACTGTCTATTCATTTTCTGTTTGGGCATCTGATTCATGCTGTCATCATATTACCAAGAAAATGGGCCATGTGACATTGACTAAGCATTGATGCTTAGTACCCCATAATTGCAACATGGCTAGATATGGACTTCTTGAAAATGTTGACTTTTTTTTTTTTCCTCCCCTGAAGAGAATGAATATTAGAATTATTAACTGAACATGGACCAAGAAAAACATTGTGAGAACAATGCAGTTCCAGGTATTACCATAAAACCTTCATCTTACAAGTTACCAGCTGTGCTCCTATCAAGAATTCCCTTCTAACTATGGTTATCCATACAAAAAAGGAGTGGTGTTATTTCAGCTAATGATGAAAAAGATGCTAATATTACTGATATTCCTTATTTTTTAAATCACTTTAAATCCCCAAATAATATATGTTTTTCAACTCCCATGAAACGTGTCCAGACGATTATTAATCCAAATCATTAGGCACTTGAAATGAACCGATAAGATCTAGCAAAATGCAATTGTTGCCTTCTGTTACATTTTTTCCTCTGAATTTTGCAGTAGCCATATGGAGACACTTATAGGAAGGAACAGGCAGAACAAAAATAAGTATGCATACTGTGGATGTATTGCCTTGCGTATTGCTTATATCAGTGAGATGTGCATATTTATGTCCATAATTCCGAAAATGTGAGGTTTAGTGTACAATGCATTAATTATGGGGTCTTTAAGTCCGATCCCTAATTTGAAGTTTGATGTTAATCAGGAATTTAGCTCAGACTCAAACTACTTGGCTTGATCTTTGATTCTGCATACATTTAGGAAAGCTAGATGTACAATCAGGCTACCTAGGTGAGGGAGCCAGCTTCTGTAGCCAACGCAGTAAAGGAGATTAAATAGCTAGTGTCATGAATGGTGGGTTTTGATTTCCTAACCAGATATCCCTTTACTGCATCGATGATTATGGACACCCCTCAGCAAGACTTTAAAAAAAACTTTGAATGACTCATCTGAACCTATAGGGAGACACATATACACAACCCTCCACATGCATATAAGCAGTTCCCATAGAATTGCTATGAAGCCAGGAAACAGTCTTTTTAGTACTCAGTATCGCCTGGCTGATGGAGTGGAGCTAGCAGAGTTCTAATTGGGACATTTGACATTAACCAGTAAAATACATTTATACTTTTTTCGGCATCCAAAGCACAGATGGCCTTAATCTGCATCCAGTCCCTGCCAGTAGCATATAAGGATCTTTAAAAAAGAAATAATGGACGTAGTTCTCATAATTAAGAACTGCAGGTTATAATATTATAAAGTACCTTGTATTTACACTAATTTATTACTAAAAACGCATTTAAGGTATTTAGTGTACCTGTCTAACCATCATTTTATCTTTAGGAATTTATATTTCTTTAGAGTTAATTAATGTAAATTACTGTCAGGTGTTCAGGATATTTGTACTTTATAATTATCAAATATATGCAGAATCATCTCTGACTATCCCATTTCTTCATTATTTCTGACCATTCTATACACTATAAAAATTGTGGGAAAAGTTCTGTGAGTGAACAGGATAATTTTTATTATGGAGACAGAGAAAACATATAATTTTGTTTTGTACATTATGTGTTATGATGCCAATGTACACAAAGTGGAAATATCACTGGCATTTTAACATTCAATTGTATGGTAAAATACATTTGTTTAAAAATATGAATGATAATTTATTCTGAAGTATTGTGAAATCCTTAGAATAAATAAATCAGCAAATACTGCTTGACCCAGCCCAAATCGGTAATAGGCTGCAAATTAAGATAAAGGTTATTAAAATAATCCTTTTATTGAAAGAGAAAATTAGATAAGTTGCGCTGATTGACTCTGAGGCCCTCCTAGGGACATGTAAAATGAAGAATAAACTCAACTTGATCTAGTCCAAAAAGCCTGAAGAAATCCTCACAGCTGGAACATCACCACTAATTACATTTTTGCTTTTTGGATATATTTTCCCAACTCTTTCCATTCATTTATGCTGATGTTATACCAGTAATTCCTTAACAAAACTAAACACATGCTCTTTAAATAACGTATTTTTAAATATTTGCTATTGACAGCTATAAATTTAATTTACATTGAACAACAGTTCTTGGAATACTGCAAGAATTAATTGTACAGAATACGCTGTGTTAAAAAAAACAGTTTGACTGTTTTGTTTATTTCTTGCTGAGTCAGTGTAAATTTGTTGTTCCTAAGCTCTCTTTCTCCCTTCCTTCACCACATAATCCCAATCCTTTTATCCCTTTCCAAAGTGTTCGGCCACCTTGAGTGTCCTTCTTTCCTGTTTTCTCAGCTCAGTGTTCCCTCACATCTTGATTAGCCCCTGTTTCCTTGTGAAGTCACCCCTGTTTCCAAACCTCCATGTCCTGATTCCAGCTAGCAATACATTCCGGTTTTTCGTCTGTGTTTACAAATAAATTGGTTTACAAAGTACCAGCATACAAGGGATATCACTGAACCTGGGAGAAAGAGATGTCCCTGATCTTGTGTTCAGGGGGTGATTCTCCATCTGGCTCTGATTTGCCGTTATGGAGAGAACTCTGACTGCAGCATGCTCAGTGAACCTGTGCGGTAGTGAATAATGATTTGTAGAGACTGCATTTTCTTTAAAAGGATTCAAAATATACCGTAAATGTATTAATTGAAGCTCTCTTTTCCAAAAAGGACAAGCATCAAGCTAGAATATTGCATTTTCAGTGGTTAAATTGTAAATATGTTACAATTGTTATAAATGTTATAAATTGTAAATATTACTCAGTCAGTAAATATGAGTCTTACTGTTGATGGGCAAGTCCTGCATCTAAACCTACCTCTAAAGTGTACATATAGAGAACTAGGTTCTTATGTACTTTTATTGCTGTGTAGTCCTTTACATCAAGTGAAAGTGAGCTTATTTTGAAGCTGTGCCCCTTATGAAAATGGTCCATAATGACAGGAGTGATACACAGATGTATGAGTTCTGTAAGACCTATTTGCACAAAAATATGTGACTGCACCAGGTGTAAAGCCATCGTGTGCAATGTACACATCCAAACCCCACATTCTTAGTAGCTGTGGTCCTTTCCATGTAAGCTTTTAATCTTTTAGTCATATTTCATTATTGTTGAGTTACTATTCCCAAAGTCCTCAGGCAAACATACCAAGCCAAGAAATAGAACCCAGTGGACAGCGTTTCCAATGGTATTGTTAACTGTGAGAGCACCAGCCTCTTTGAAATGTTACAGAAACAACAACCAGCGAGTCAGTCTGTTTGAATATTTTATATTCTCCCCAGATTTCCAGCTGCCACAGTTGCAAATGTTTTAATTTCAGAGTATTTGGATGTCCTGGAGAAATGTTTTTGGCATAAAAAGAAGAAACTAAAATGTAAATAAAAAAAACCCAACAAACAAACCAAAAGTTTTTTATTAGCGTTAGTTTTTGTACATTCCTTTTACAGATCGTTAGCATCCTTCACAGTCATCTCACATTGCCCCTAGTTATATGCAGGGTGAATCTTGAATGACCAAATCTATATAAACAGCCAACTGATACGGGAATTGAGCAAGGGGACTTGTTTTGTAAATGTGCCTGAGGTTGGTAAACATTTCAGTTCAGGACATGGGACTCCCTGTTCTTTTGTGTTAATATAAATCAACAATTACAGATTAATTAAAATAGAAGAGCTTCTCACACCTGTAACTCTGAGGAAGGTGACATATAAAACTTTGTAATAAAGGGTGTTTGAGAACATAAAGTAGAATCGTATTAAACCAAATGGAATAGATTGTTTCCACAAGAATGTATGCACCAGATTTATGATAGTAAAAAGTGAAAATGTGTTCCTCTTTCATCATTCAAATGGTATGAATGAGCCTGTTTTAGGAATAAATGCATGTGAAATATTTTACAAAGAATAAAAAAGCATCAAGATGCATTACAAAAAAAGGTTAAATGATTACAGAAAGACGGTAATCTCTATAGTATTTTTTGGAGGCAGCTATTATCGCTTGCTTTCAAATCCTGGCAATATCAATATTCTCCAGTTTGATTGGTGACCAGTCTGAACTTAACCTACTTGCTTTTAGGAACAAAGACAAGAGAATAGCTACCTCTATTCATCTGTTATTGTTTAAATAGCTGTCACAGCTTCCAGGATGTCTGTTTCCATGTTATCTGGTGAAAGAATAAAATAGAATGGCAACAAACCAAATACAGTGAAAAATGTTTGTTGTAGTTGGCCCAAACCAGCTGCTGTTAGCAGATAAAATCTGGTTTGAACAAAACCACGTGAATTTTGGAAATTGAGGCACAATGGATAGAGTGGATGTAGCGTTTACAAATATTTTAAAGATATGTGTCGCATTCAGACTTGCCTATTACGGTGATTTAGTTCATATGTCAAGGCACATATTCATCTCTGCTCAGATACTGTAGAGGCTTGGGTAACAGCTTGTCCCATCCTTGTTTATTTGCTAATTTATAACATCTCAGTTCCCAGCACAAGCCAAGGCAGGCTCGGACACTTCTTTGTTCTGCCTTGTTCTTTCTTTTTTCCCCCCCTTTCTTTACACTGTTGTGCTCCCAACTCTGACAATGGAGTTGTAGATTGACCCTCTTTCCCCTCTTGCCCTGACTTGTCTTCGAATGCTTCCTTTGATGCGTTTAGACTTAAAATGCCAAGTCTCTGTTTCCCAGCAAGGGCTCATCATTTTTGCAGTGTTGCTCTGCTAGTAGGTTAAGAGAAACGTTAGTAATTCCTTTGCAACTGTTTAAAAGATATTAGGCTAATGATTATCTGGAAACAAGGATATCTTATCCTATTAAGAAAAGAGGACTTCTGCAGGAATGGAAGATTTTTAATGCTGTAATGGCAAGAGGTCGTATTATTTTGCTACTAAGATAGGCGGTTATGTTTTAATTGGCTGTGTTTACAGTGTGTTTTTTCTTAAAAATGCAGTTTTTCCAAGGTTCCCTCAATCGTTGCTTATCTCACATCCACAAATATCCATGCTTCCTGTGTATAATATGTACATTTGCTCTGTTTCAAACATACTCACACTCAAAGTTTATTTCACATGGGACATCAAGAAAACAAAGTCACATTAGTCTTTTTTTTCTGAGTTGATGTTTCATTAAAATAAGTTCATAGTAAGTTCAGCTCTCTAGTCTTACCCTTCAGTGTAAATTTGTTTCTGTCATTTATTATAACATAAGAGTTTGGATGTTATTTTGAGTTCATACCATTCTAACCTTTTTTTTGGAGTTTCTTTGCCTATTGCAACACCATGCCACACATTGTTAGGAAAATCTTTGTAAACTTCATAATGTATTTTGAGCATGCACAAAGTACAGAAAACATAATATATATTTAATTTCAAAGTAGTAATACAGTAAAAAGCTTTATCCCTTGATTAAATTCTGTGAAAAACTTGTGTTAGGAGCTTTCTGTGTCTCAGTTATTGCATGGAAGAGCATAATTTTTAAGTGTATTAAGGCTTATGAAATTAAGTGGGTCACTTTTATCTGGTATGTAAGAAAAGAAAAAAATCATATTTAGGGACAAATTTTAGTATGTTAATACAAAATGACTACAGAGACCTCCGTGTTGTTGGGGGGTAGCATGAGGACAGATGATACACCCAAAGAGTGCATGTTTCAGGGACTGCTTTGAATCTTGGTAAGGTAGATAGGAAATTGTTCAGTAATCTCCAGCCATTTTTTTTCAACACTGTGATATGACTGGAAAAGTTAAATACAGCTGAAAAAATCTTTTCTGACTCTTGAGTGGGCTGAAGTCTTCCTCCCCTTGGTCAACATCAATTCCTTTCACAAAGCTTGCCTTGGTAAGCTTTTGAATGATGACTTTATGAAAAAGCGGTAATTGTGGCACAAGTTGTGACAAATGGGGGACATGAAATGGGGTCTTACTCCTTGTGTGGGTTACTCTCAGCCTGAACCACAGTGAGGTAGGAAGAACAGCATCTGTGGTAGAACTAATCTCACCAAAAGTACAACTTTCCGTCTGAGTGAGTCATCATAGGCTTCTCTTAAAGGCAACAGACACTTCTCGGGGAATGTTTGTCTCCTCCTGCAGTAGATGCCTGTGATAGTTCAGATGGATTAGTACCTGAAACTGGTGTCTTCTTCTCTTCACTATAGAAAGTGATTAAGTGATTAAGGCTATAGAAAGATTAAGTGGGATCAGCCCAGAAGCAGATATCCAAATGGCTGTTTGGGTATTTCTGCAGAGGGACATAGTGGATGAGGCTTTTAATCTAGCACTGTAAATGCTGGCTGGCACAACAGAGCTGGTGTGGAGATGGGGCAAGATGTTGCACCTTAACATGACTGATGGAGATTGCTTCCTTCTGGAGTAACGGTGGATGGGGACTCTTGGAATGAACTGGGATTTTGTCTTATGGTTTTCTGGTCCTGAGGTTGACAAAGCGTATACTCTAACCCTTTGTTGCTGCAGATTTCAGTTTTCCTGGTCCTAGAGTATGTCCACATAAGAAAATACTGCACCCCAGTCAAAGAGAGAACTCCTTTTAGGCAACTAGGATCATAACTCTCATATAATATTATTTCTAATATGCATAATAGGATGAATAGATGAATGTAACTGTTATTGAAACTATAATTAAATAAAGTGCAGAAACAAAACCAAATTAAAATATCCTCAAACTTAGATATCTTATAATGACCAAAGCCCAAATGGAAAAGAGCAAGTCTGACAAACTCTTCTGTAGTCAAATAGGCGTGCAGAGATCTGCGTAATACCAAGACTGCATTCTGATGTCCTTGTATTTTATTGAGAATAATCAATATGTGTCAGTTAATGACTGAGCCCTTGGTAAGAAGAGTATGTATGGATAAATGTATGTCTATATATGTATAGATAGTTTTCCTTTTGAAGAATCCAGATTAACATCTGGTGCAAAGAAATTGACCTAAATTTCTGTATTATATCAGTAGTAGTCTATAAAATTGTTTAAAAAACCCAAAACCACAAAATAAACCCAACCAGAGTATTGAAGTTTCTATTAACTGTGGGGGGTTTTGTTTTCTGGGTTTTTTTTTCACTTGCTTTATAATCCATTCATAGATTATGTGTGAAACTTCAATCTTAGAAGTCTTCAAGCTGTGGGAATTTTTTTCCCATTGTGATGTCAGAACTGATCAGATGTGATTGTTACAAAGATCCCACTAAGGAGTGTAGCACTAATTGTTAGAAGATGTCCATGCTTAAAAAAATTAGGCCAGTGATTTTAACCATGCTGTTAATTTCATGTATTGTTCAGAGCATGTTTCAATTGTGGGAATCAGGTGTACTTTCTTCATTAAAAATACATTGAGGAGCTGTATTTTTTCTCGGTATTGCAGAATCTTCTGAGCTGTAAGTGAAACCATTAAGAGCGGGAAGGGTTAATTGTATGGGAAGCCTCATATTCAAATACTTCTCGTATACAAAATATATGTCATAGTAGAAAATCTTCTATTGTCAATCCAAATAGAACACAAACTAAAATGAGATAATTGGGAAGGTGCCCATAAAGTCAGCCTGAATATATTATCACAAGTATATGTGAGATAATATTTGTTTTAAAAAGATTCTATGGCACTGTAAACTCAGTCTCATTAGAGACTGCATTTAAAAGGCTTATAAAGTTACTCATTAATGTTATCTTGTTGTATCTCCACAGCTTTTTCATTAAAGAAAATTCAGCAGAAAGCATTTTCTCCTGATAGCAGGAACCAATTTGCAATAAATGTTCTGGAAACCACTAGGGAAGCCATTACTGAGGTCTAATAAAAACAGACAAGCGTAACTTGTTCTATATTTTTGTTTCAATCACATACAGATGAGACCCCGCTCTCCACACCAACCGCAAGAGACAGCCTTGACAAACTTTCTCTAACTGGGCATGGGCAACCACTACCTCCAGGTTTTCCATCTCCTTTTCTATTCCCTGATGGATTGTCCTCCATAGAGACCCTTCTGACTAACATCCAGGTAGGCCTTTCAGCAGATCAGCTTAAAGGGATGGAGAGGAGCCAGTTGCAGATTTGTCTAAATTAATATAACCATTCTAGCTTAATCAGTTCATAAGATTATTTGGATCAACTAATTTACTGAAACTTTCTAGTAATTTAGGTTTTAAAGGAACCACGGCAAACAAATGAATTTAGAAGCTGTCAAATACAGTACATAAAAATACAGATTGTATATTAAAACACAGCAGACAATTCGATGAAAATTACATTGGTGTGTTTAACAACCTTTGTCTTAAATGCTCTTTTTATTACAGGCTAATGAAATGTATCTTACTGTTTAACTTTATCTCATTTACTAAGCAGAGAAACACATCTTTAATAAGTAGTTATTTTAAATTTCTGGAGGGCTAAGGTGGAAATTATATTTAAAGTTATTTGAAATGTGTCTGCCATAAAAGCATTCACAAAAATGCAGTTATTTTATAAATAGGCTCATTTCATTTAAAGTACTGTCTTCAAAGAATAGACTTCAAAGGGTATTACCCAATTTTATGCAGATTTCCTATTCGATAGTCATGATGTCTATTGTGTGTACAGTACAGCCTGATTCAAGTATTATTTAAGGTATACACTAGCATGTAGCTTGGAGCCAAGATTTCAGTGTTTCATGTTAGAATGAAGATTATTTTGTCCAGGAATTCAGTGATCATGTGTTCCCCAGATGCAACTTTTGCAACAGTATGGTTGCATGTTGCATGCAGAAGCAAAATGATAGCGCAGGAAATAATGCAGCCATATTGTACTCATTCCAAATAAGCCTCATCTGTTTAGCTACTAACTTCTAATGTATTTGTCACAGTGTTTTCCCCTGCAGATTCCTGCAAATACATAAAATCAATTGTATTCTATTCAGCAAACTCTGTGACAGAGTAGGGCCAAATCCTGCTTGCTTTACTTTCTTAAGCAATCTCATTAAATTTTATGACACTTCAGAGCTGTTTTATGAAATGCATGTGAACCATTCATTGGTGATGTTTTGAGATCTAGTAATGAAAAAATGCAGTATTGCTATATCTGCCTGGTCTGAAGGAGCATATTTGTGATGGCTTTTTGTGGTTCTGAGACTTAGGAACTTAAATATTTAAATCATAAACCCAGATAATTCTACAACAGCTAGCATTCTTCTAATAGATCTGCTGCAATCTCTAAAGGATGTAATTTTTTTGAAGGAAGAAATACAGTTAGCAAAGTACGTCTGTTTTATCTGTGCATGCATGTACAGGAAAGTTCTTAGTAATTTTTTTGACAAATGTGTGCACTCAGTGTCTCTAGACAGCAACCTAATGAGCAAAGCATTCAGTATCAACAGGTTAGCTAATCTTGTGATTGAACATGAGAGCACTGGACTACTTCAGGATAAATGACCAGGAGTAATTTGCCAAGAACACATTCAGTTTTACAGAAAATATGAATGTGAAATTCAGTCATTAATTTTAAAAAACAAACAACCCTACTCTTACCTGGAGTGAAGAGCTAAAAAAAAAAAAAAAAAAAAAAAAAAAAAAGGCAACACCTTAAAGAAGCCAGAGACTTCTTTATGCCTTCTGTCATTGTGCTTTTGCACTTACTGCTCCTTACCTTGGGGTTCTACTTCACGAGGAATCATCTATCAGGCTAAATAGGTGGGACATAAGCCCTTTTGGATTTTTTCAGTATGTCCTCATGTTGAATTACGTGGTTTCCACAGATCTTTGGGAATCCTTTCATATAACATCAAGGTATTTCCCCTCTCCCTGCCCCTCCCCACCCCTCCACCCCCCAGCCTCCATTTAATCTCTACCAGGGCAACATTATAAAGCTACTTCATAACAGAAAAAGAAAAAAGAAAAAAAGAAAAAAAAAAAGCAGCTAGTTTAATTTTCCCACCTGTGCAGAAAAACTTAAATATTATTTTTAAAACAGTAGCCTACCTACACAATAGTGGCAGTTTCTCTAATCAATGCCATTTAAAATGGTGTCCATTTTTAGCAATTATTGCAATGAGAGCGGGCTACCCCAGCCCCACAAATGAGTTAGATACTGTAGTACTGACACTTCCAGAACAGAGTTTTAGGTATTTAACTATAAATTTGAACTCATTAATGGATTTGCGGAAAGGGGAAAGGCTGTACTATGGTACCTGCTTGCAATATCGTTTGTGATTTTGCTAGGAAATACATAAACACTACCTGCAACCCATGGCTTGTTCAGTACAGGTGTTGAACTCTTGTCGCTGGGTAAATTCCTCTTTGCTTTCCTTTGGTCCAGATCAATTTCATATCCCTTTCAAAGGGGAAGTGGAGCAGTGAGATCCCTCACTGTTCTCTTGCTGGAGCTATGCAGCAATGGAGCAGATCTAACTTTCTAGAAAAGATCACCTGGCCTGCAGTCTGTTCCCCTCCTCCAGCACTAAGGTGCTTTTGAAACAGAAAATAGGAGAGATCTAGCCAAATGGTAGATGAGTGGGTTTGGTAAACGCTGGGTTTTTTTCCTCAGGGTCATGCATGACAAAAATATGGATGTTTCCTTTTCTAGAAAAGGTATATGTCTGCTTGTGAAAGGCAAGTATACATCTTTGATAGGTCATGGAACTGCGGTGCATGCACAATCTACCACATGTGGTAGTGGAGGTTGCCTGGTTTTTAGGGATATGATGGCCATGTGAATACATAGGCAAGCAGCCTCTGGCTACACCAGTGTGCATGAACGTGATGGTAGATATCTGTGCTGTGATCCCCTTGTGCATATTCAGTTGTGTGAGGTGCAGGATCCAGAGGATCTGCATAATATTGACCTTGGGTACCTCCGGAAGAGGCTGTAGAGCCTGTCCTGGTTTAAAATAGGACAGGATTAGGGTACTGTATGGGTACTAGGAGCTCTAATTTTGACCTTTGTCAGGGTAAGGAGGATCGTAAAACTTGCCATGGGGACAGTGTTTTTGGGTATGTGAACCAATATTTCTAAACACTTCTGATATTTGAAAAAATGTGCTAAAAGTCTTTCAGGTGCTGCGGAGCTTACGTTATTGATTTGGTGCCTAACTATACATACTTCCATTTTAGACATCCGAGTCCTCTAAAATTGGCCACTAAACACAAGTGAGTCTGTGTCTTTCACCCATACTGAAGTTAAATGGATAGCCCCTAATCACTAATTTGTAATTTTAGGCAAATGTTAGACAAGCCTATTTGCTGTTGCTGTCACCAGGGGCTGGTAGTTAGGTTTATTTCCTTTTGTACATTGTATATATGTTTTTCTTACTTCTCCATAAATACTTTAATTGAAACAAAAATACGTTTAATTAATTGTTAATCTAAAGAGGAGATAGTGACAGTATACAATACTTAGAACAACCAATGTTTTTTTTTTCTTGCTGGTGACTGCTGAAATGCAAATAATAAATTAACAAAATATAATTAAACAAATACACACATAAAATATAGAAATGAGATTGGGGACATATATTTTTATTCAGATGTATATCTGCACATCTAAAAGGAAGAGAAAATAAATTTCCCCAGAGAGTTTAAATGAAGTGATATGTCTGTTCCCTCCCAATGTATATTTGTTGATTTCTTCCAGATTAAATGCTGGAAGTCTATGTGCAGCTGCAGGGAGGATGAAGGGTGATGGAAGGTGGGTCACAGCAAAATTCTGTGTGGGATGCTAGTGAGAAGGCTAAAGATGTTTCTGTACCCCTTGCCTAAGTTCACCTTTCTGAGTCATGGTCCTATTATGCCAAAGTATGTTACAGCCACAGCCTTTCATGATACTGCAATATTCTTGGTTAATAGTAGTGTTCTTTTAAGCTTTTAGAGTATGAATCTTTACTGTTGCTGAGCTGGATTTCCATTAATATCTAAGGGATGAATTAGTTGCACCCTGATAGCTATATCTTTCTATCAAGACTGTATTGTATTGACACAGTCCTGTTGCTAAGTATTTTTAAAGAGATATGTAAAATAAGTTGCAAGTATCCCATTGATATTAATAAAAGAAATGCATGATTACAAACTAAATTCCCCTATGAAAACAAAACGAACTACTGGCTTTATTGCTGTGAGTCTCCTGCACTGTTACCATCTATGACTAAATACACAAGAGAAAAATATTGCAAACGCTGAATAAAGTAAAAATTTCAGTTTTACTTCATGTTATTTGTCTTCTCTAAAATTCAAGAGAATGATTTTATTTTTCAGAGAAAGCATTAAAATGTCATTTATATTTGTGCAATATGCTTTTGCCTGTGACGGAGATACTTAATCTGAGATATTAAAAATGTCTTTCTGGAGTCATCTGTAGAGACAGTCAAGCTGTGTTATCTTACCTTGCTTATGTTATAAGCCAGTAGTCAGTTACAAATAGTAAATATTCAAAATTTAACCTCTAATGTGAACTAAAAATATATATATTAATTTTTTTGGTGAGCCTTTCACTAGAAGTTTTAATGATTAAAGCATTCAAATTATATATAATTTCCTGACTAAAAGAGAAGCAATGTTACTTTGAATTGTTTTCACCATGAATATCTAATATTGCAAAAGGAAGCCCGGGAGCTACAAATCTCTGGAAGCTAGGAGGTTTGACTAGGAAAGCTTCACTGTGTGCATGCCTTATTCTTCTAGCTTTTCTTTTACACTCACTGTGGGTGATTGTTGGAAGCAGGATATGATCTTGTAGGTGCACCATCAGACTAACTTGTAAGGCCATTTTGATGTCACATATAACTGTGTAGGTAATGTTAGGTGGAACACGCTAGATGTAGATAGGAAGAGAAAGAGCTTCTGTATACCTTCCCCTCCACCTCTTTCAAAATAGGTAACACATTATTTGCATTTTTTTTAAAACAGTGATGGGTAATACTGGTGTTAAGGCTGAGCTGGGGTTTGATATATGTTTAATTTCTATAGGGTCAGTAGACTGCCCTGACATGATGGTCCTTTTGGATACATCAGAGAATAGGAATAAACATCAAACATATATCAACTTTACTTTTTATTTGGAAGATTTCTGAAGTATTTATCAGTGAAAACTATTAAAACAAGTGCATTAAAGTAAACAAACAAAATCAGAATGATCTGTAAATCTCCAGGGAAAAAATGGCCATTCTTGACATTGCATTGGAATGAAAAATGTATTAGCAATGACACAGAGGGGAAGAATGGCATGCCATGTTTAAAGCCTGGCTCCAGATAGAGCCATACTGTATTAAAAACAAATCTGGAACCTGAGCATGTTCACTACAATTATCATTATCCAGCCTCCATAACATCTGACCTTCCCTAAAGGGAAATATTTTCTTTTTCCTAATGTCCCCTGTTGCACTGTATTTCCCATTGTCATTGGCAGCATATTGATTTAATATCAAGTTAGAGGATTAGCCATAGCAAATACAAGTTGGACATACTGTATTTTGTATAATCTTTTACAGCTGATCCACTGGGAGAATTAATAGAATTTCATGCAACTCTGAAATTGGCATTCCTGTTCCAAGGGGCACTGATGATTTTTGAAAGCTCTACTTTTCAGTTGTTTTTCTCACCCCCTTCTGCATTGAATATTTCCAGTATTTTTGCATTAGAGCTGTCATTGGCAGCAACAGCACTTTTGATATGCATCAGTTTGGCTCTAGTGAAGATCTTTTTTCACATTGGACGCCTACTGATGTGCACTGATTTAACTTCTAAAAATGAAACTTAATTTTGTGTAGCTTGTAAGTAGTCCCTAGTGGGTCTTGGCTCCAAAAAGTTAATATTTTTCAGACATAATCAGCAGCAATAGGTAATGTATTACTGTTAGCTATGTTACCAAGTGTAAAAAAAGGAAAGGTTGGGGGAGGAAGTGTGGTGCAGAAATTCAATGGAAAATGTAATATGCTTTTAGCAGCTTCATACTTTGCAGCAATTCTTAATATAAAATTACACACATCAATGTTACACACTAGCATTATTTTAAAGAACACCAAAATATTGTGTTTTGTCAGCCAAGGACAATAATAGTTTAATAGTAATTTATTTTAAACTGCTACTGATAATACAACCAATCAACACATTAAGTGGTGCCAACATTGGCATCTTGCTAAATAATCTCTAGGCTTTGCACTGAGAGTACATCTTTCAAAGATAAGTCAACAAGAGCAATCAGAGCAGAAAATTAGAATTTGGTATCTTAGAATTAAAATACAGCTAAACTAAAGTTTTAATTGGGGTGATCTAAAAGGGCACTTGATGTAATGATCTCTTTCATTTGTTACTAATTGTTTGTTCTTGATGAAGAAGAAACATGTACATGAATGTAGTTGAATTGAGTAAAGATGGCAGTTGCTTTAACAGCTCGATTTTATTGTTAAACAAGATGGATTGTAAGAATTTGGGAGGAGAGTGTTTGCAGCTTTAAACTTACTTGACAATACACTTTTCATCAACAAATACTTTTCATGTAATTTCACTTGATCTGGTTTATTAATGATTTGGATGAGTCACATGTTCCAGTAAGTGATGAATTGGAGGAGATTAAAATATTCTGGAGTTTAAGTGTGAGCCAGAAGCAGGTATTGATAAACAACTCCTACTTCAGTTTCTTACTATTTCAAATGCATCCCATATAGAAGACATAGTTTATGATGGTTGTAAATGTAGGAGAATATGGTGGGGGAACAGAATTCAGGTGGATATTAACTTTTTTTAAAAATAGATTGGAAAGTCTTTAGAAATATTTCAAATTTTGTTTTACTTTACATATGTCTGTAGAGTTTTATGTTTAGCTTTATGTGGTTTTCTTTAGTAGTCATACAGGTGTAACATTCAACACAAAATAGCATTGTGTTTTAGCTATTTTAGAATAGCATTTGATTCTCTTAAAGAAAACTGCTAAAACTTTAAACATGTTTCTAAGTACATTTGTTGTGTTACCATTGTTAGATATTTTAAAATGTGGTTCTATCTTATGTAGTGTCTATCGTTTTGGTGACCGTCTGGGCCTTGCAGTCGGAAGGTGTTGTGTTCTTTCAGCTCCTGTGGACTTTAATAGATTAAAGTGTAATATAGAGCTGCAAAGCATTAAGCTCTGAATGAGACAACACTTGAGGCAACAATTTAGTTAAGAATGAAGATGAGGAGTACTGAAAATAACAGACTCTGAAAAGAGACTTAAATGAAGAGTTTGAAGGACACAAATTTCAAAGCAGGCATTGACATTGGGAAGACTAGTCTGATAAATGTGCGGAGTAACACTCATGAAAATTATTTTTTTCCATTTCTCAAGTATCATCATGCTGACTTCTTTTTCCATTCCTTTTTGGAGATATTTCAAACAATTTTAGTGAAAAAACATGCAACCTAGAATCCAATTTAGGAAGCATGCCTGAGGGTGAGGAGGCTTTCTTGGGTGTTGGGGGACGTGATTTCATGTCTGTAGAGTGGCTGTTCTGAAACTGAATCTTGAGTGTGAACCTTTTATCTTAGCTGAATGCCTCCCTAGTAGGGCTATTGCAGAGTACTCGTCGGTTTCTTTTGCTGGCATTGTTTTGCTTTATATCAATAATTAAATCTATGTTGAGTGAAATTACCTCAACAGTTAAGTTATGAGGAGACTTGCCTAGGATACAGAAGAGTTAAGTTTATATCTATAGTGGTTCATATACACATATCCATGCTTAATTATCTACTGTATTATGATAGCTTCAAAAGCAGAGATTCAGCTGTATGCCTAAGAGCCTGATGGCCAGGCTTGTGCAAAATGGAAAAGGAAATATTTCCTCTCTCCATGTTAATTTATTTCAATTCTGTTTCTCCTCCTCTTTTTCATACCCTATCAGTGTCCTAACTGTCTGTTATTAGCTGTGTTGGGATCTTTGTGTTTCCTTGCAAAAAAGGAGGAATTGTGAAGTTGAAATTCTCATGTTTAGAATAGGCTGAATTATTCCTTCCTGATACGATAACAAAAAACGGCAGAGTTTATTTCAACCATCCCAGGTCAAGAAATTGAGAGATGATTGTGTTATGTTCTCTGCTGTGAGATAACAATTGTACAAGGTCAGATAATGGACTTTTAAAAATTGATGTATCTTCCTGTTTTGTGACTGTCCTCTGCTCAGCATCCCAATAACCCTGTCTTCCTTGGCAACTCTATGGAACGTGAAAATATTTGAAAATAATAATAACAATAAGGAGAAAATGGCAAGCATTTGAAAGAGCCTTTCTCCCTTGGTAATTTCCATTGGCTTGAGTTGTGCTAGAGACTAAATTTGCTATTCTGTGGATGATGCAGTTGTGAGACTGCCAGTTCATTTTCAATGGGACAGATTTTTGTTTTGATCACAGACAAGTGCCTGATGTAGGCTTGTCTCTATCTCTTACAAAGATCAAACCTATCCCTGTAACTTTTTCACATGAATTATATGCACAGTCAATGGTGAGTTTGTGTTTTCTGGGAAAACTTGTCTCCCAGCATTTTACAGATTTTCTCCCACCTGTTAAAATTCATTCCAGTAAAAATCTGCTGTTGATAACTGGGAGTCTTTGACCCAGTAACAGGGTTATTTCATTTGTAAAATCTCATGACTAATCAAGCAAAAATAACAGAAGTTAGTTATTATGTCAGCTGTTCTAACATTCTTCAAACATTATTGAACTTTATCTTTGAACAGGGTCTACTAAAGGTTGCTATAGACAATGCCAGAGCTCAAGAGAAACAGGTCCAACTGGAAAAGACAGAACTGAAGATGGAGCTCTTCAGGGAACGAGAACTGAGGGAAACACTTGAAAAACAATTGGCTGTGGAGCAGAAGAACAGAGGTATCTTAATTAAGCAAGACAAACAACTTGTGAATTATTTCCTTAGAAAACCAAATTTTTTATCAAACACCTTGATCAAAGCTTTTCCCCCTTACCTCATGTTATGTCCAGGCTGACAGCAATGCAGGAAGTTCTACAACCTGCCTGATCCTGCATAGGATCTGCATGAGATTTAGAACAAGGACCTTCCTTTTTCTCAACATATTACTTACTACATTAGTAATACACAACACAATTATAATTACTGTAGCTGCTGTTACAGACTTTGGCAGGTTGTGATTGTTATGAATAAGGATAGCTACCTAATACAGACAGAATTTGTAGCAAATCTAAGAATCTGCAAGGTTTTAGGAACCTTTGTGTCTTTTCTTTTGTGGTAGGGTCATATATTGCATATTTAGGCAAACTGTATGTAATAAATAGAAAGATAATAGTAATATATAAACTCTTTATAATGCATAGTAGATCAAAAACATGTTTATAGAAGGAATAGTTAAGGTTCTTCTCCATAAGGCAGTAGCATGAGCATTTCAAGTATCAGCATCAGCCCACTGTAAAGTATATACATGTTAGTAAAGGTAAGACAGTTTACAGTGATTTGCATTAACTATTGCATTATGAGCATGTTCTCATCTTTCTTTATGGGTCTATTTTTCTGTATATGTATGTCTTGCCCATTAATAGTGTCTAATTACTTTGCAAGGGACAGTTAACCTCTGGGGCTCACCTGCCGTTTAACACAGACCATGACAAGTCAGATATGTATTTTTGCAGGGCTAGACTTATAACTCTCTTCTTGTCCAGTTTAATTTTCTTGGAACCAGCTATAACGGAATCCTGAGAACACTTGGATTCACATTCAGTAGCATTATATTTTTAACTAATGTGCTAGAAGTAAGGACACAATGTAATCCTGTTTCATGCCTTGACCCATCAAAGGGTAGGACTGTCACATCATTAATTTCTCTTTTGTAACTTTTGAGAATACATTTTTAAAGACTATTGCTATTAACAATTATCGCAGCTGTGCAATGAATCATTCCTTTGTCCACAGCTGGCCTATTTAGCTCAGTACAATTGCACTGCTTACACTTTTAGTTTTGTAAAAGAGCTCAGGTATTTTTCACATCCTTCAACCTTTGTGTCTCGCAACTGCTCAAATATATATTCCTTTTTAGATTTAGTCAATCACACGCACAATAGAAAAGGTTGGGGGGACCTATCTGACCTTACTTGAGTTTTGCCATGTAAAAGCTAAGCACCTCCTTTAAGTTAGTATAAGTTCCTTTCTGGTCAATAAAGAAAGGGGTTTGTACCTCCTGTTCTCAGACAGGTGAGTGGCATCAATTACACCGTGAAGACTTCTTTCTCTTCTCTTTAACTCCAGACAGAATATAGGTGACTAGACTGGACTAGACACATATGTTTTGAGCAGTTAAAATGAATTTCATTCAAAGTTATATATCAGGAAAGATCATGGGATAGTCCCTTATTTTGTTCAGGGTACTGAAGTAATTGCTAATGTTATTTTCAGCATGGTGCATTACCTGCTCTTTTATATGCATCCCTCTAATGATGAGATTGCACTGGTAAAAGAGTCAGACCAAAGAGGAATGCATTTGAACAGTTAATGGTGGTATGCAGCAATGTGAATATAATGAGGATGACTGTCTTTGCTAGTGGATACTTCTAGAAAGAAAAGTAATTGATTATTCTTTGAAATTAACAGATCCAAGTAGGAGAGAAAAAGTAAGGCCAGATTGTAATTATTGTGAGAATTTATTTTTCAACTAAAGGAGAAAAATACATAGGAGGCTTTACCTGCTATTAGTTTTCCATATAGCAAGTGTCACGTCTTAAAGAAAATTTCAGATTTGTTAACAGAAGCATGAACAAGATGGGAGAAGTGTACCATATCCCTATTCAGTTAAGAGATACAATATGAAAAAAACTGAACTACACGTAAAAGCTACAGCATAGAAACACAAGCCACTGTGTTGCATACAGGTGAAAACACATTAGGTGAATGGGATCTTCAGATGAGGCAATATCTGTCTTTTGCTCATTGCGTTAACACAAGTGGCTACATCTGAATATTTTTGCCATTTTTTTAACATTAAATTCACTGCTTCTACTGCATGTTCTACAGAGCTGCTTATTTACTGTACTATTTCCTTCCTTCTTTGTAAATATTCCAATTAGTGATTCCAAAGGCTGTAGGATGTGTCTCATCAACTGGTGAAAGTAGGATAATATCTCTTCTGTGAGCAGCTACACAGTAAGGGCTTGCTAATTCTGGCTCTGACTGCTGTAGTCACATCTACAATGTGTCAGCCATGATGACATTTTAATTCAGAAAGCAACATATGTTTCCTTCTCATTTATTGCAATCACTTTCAAAGTACTTATAATGAAAACATTAAAACCGTGCAATGATTCAAAATGTATTTAGTTTAGCCTTTGTATAGATACTAGATGTTCTTTGATAGTGTAAGCTAATTAGCCTGTAAAGTAGTTGGTACTATACAAAATGAGAAAGAACCAAAATTCCAAAGTCTAGGATGTAAATTATGTAGCTATTCTGACTACAGAGTATGTGCTTATATTCATTTTGTGTCTGAACAGTTCTGTATAGCAACACAAAATATCCAAGGTTGCCCAAAAAGTGGTTATTCTTAGCATATCAATTAAATATTGCATTTTGTGAAAGACAGCACCATCACAGACTACTGGAAATGGAGACTATGAATGGGTAAAAGTATATTTTTACCTTTTCCAGTGTTCATCCCTTGACATGTATGAGAGGCTACTTTGGAGTGAGATACAGGGCTAGATCTTGGCAGTCAAACCTAGTATCACCTAGTATCTGGTTTTGGTAAGGAGAATTATTTTCATGTGTGCAAAGAATTCTTTAGTGAGTAGTTTAGTAGGTCATTTTTTAGTTAATGTCAAAATGACAGACTCTCCAGGAAAGGGTTATCCAGGAAGATCTTATGAAAAATAAGCTTCTTACATGCACATCCCTGAAAACTCTAAATGTGCTATGTAGGAGGGGTTGGGGTGTGCTGGGGGAGGTAATGATATGGTCTACAACTTTGCATGATTTCTTTAGAGGGTCACTTTGGCTTTTATTGAGTAGACAAATTGGGTCACATTATCCTTTCCCATCAGGAACATAACCTGTGATATGTTCCTTCTGTTAGGGATCATGCAAGTCTTACCTTTGTGGTTGTAAGTCACTAGTAACATAGGAAATAAAATTGTGGTGAAGTTTCATCCTGACCTTGCAGTCCTTTTCCTAGTAAAACTTGAAATGAAGAGATACAAGGAAAACATTTTTCTAAATTAGGGCATTCTAATGCTTAATTTTAAAATACTCCTTCCTTTCCTAATATTTTTCCTCACACTTGACAAAGCAAAGTAATACTTACTTGGTGGGGGCATCCAGCACTGTAAAGGATTCGCTATGAGTTCTTCAGGGTTAGTTGGCTGATGGGACAGGAGCTGACAGAGAGCAAGAAAGAGTAAAGGGAAGGACAAAGGGAAACGTGGATAAGGAATAAAATGGGGAACAGACCGAGCACCAAGAGGTCAGATAGCTTGCAGGAAGCAGCAGCTTGCAGGGGAGTTAGAAAACTCCAGACCTTTCCTTAAGGGATGAGAACCACAGCTGGGTGGGGGCTGAGCTCTGGGCACCCAAGCAGCCAGATCTCCTTCTTGTGGGAGAGAAGCTGCAGGCAGGCAGGCAGGTGAGAACTTCGTTGCTGTGTGCATACTAACTGTGTCCTATGGGCAATAACAAAATGGTAGACTAAATCCCAGAAAACCACCTCACATCCAGAGACAGAGGCTTATCTACATTAGATAATGTAAAAAGTACATTTCGCTGCTGGTACCAAGGTTTTCTGATTTGGGCATTCACAAATTCTCTTCTGCTTATATGTAAAAATTATGCTTTAGCTGAATATCACCTACTGTTTTCAATATCATATTACAGGACCGTACCTTTTAGAATATCCCAGTGTGATTCCAGCGAATTTCAAGTAATTTAAATTGGTATTGTCTAGTTAATCAATTTGTATGAACTCTCACAGTTCTAGCGTTTCTCAGGACTCTAAATAGGTAAACATGTAACCAAGTTTAAGATCCAAATCTGAGAACACTAATTTTCTTTTTTCCTAGCAATAATTCAGAAAAGGCTAAAGAAGGAAAAGAAGGCAAAGAGGAAATTGCAGGAAGCACTTGAATTTGAGACTAAACGACGGGAGCAAGCAGAGCAGACACTGAAACAGGCAGCTTCAACAGACAGTCTCAGGGTCCTAAATGGTGAGAAGCCAGATTTTCCCTCTGTGTCATTAACTTTCAATTTAAGTACCAAAAGAAGCTTGTTATATTGAAAATTTATAACATGATGGAAGGGGAAAAAAAAAGAAAATCCCTTTCCTTCATTCAAGTGGTGCCTCTATTGTTTTGTTACGTTATATAGTATATGCAAATAAACTCACTGAAGAGAATGTTCAAACTAGGACATTTTTATATTATTAGCTTGAGAAGTCAATTTTTTTTTCTTCTTCTTTTTCTCCTCCCCCTTTATGCTTGAAAAATCTATTGCTCATTAATCTTCCTAGTCTAACAAAAAATTGTCCTGGCCTCCAGTCATTGTTCAACATTAAAAAAAATGACAAAGGTTGATTGTATTCAGCATTGGAGTAACAGGTTGTAAAAAGGGCTATAAGAATCAAATGAAATATGTGTCAGTGATACCTTTCTGTGTTTTTAGACTCCCTGACCCCAGAGATAGAAGCTGACCGCAGCGGGGGCAGAACAGATGCTGAAAGGACAATACAAGGTAGGAATTTGCAAAAGGCTATA
The DNA here is from genome assembly GCF_023638135.1 of Falco biarmicus. Classification (NCBI taxonomy): domain Eukaryota; kingdom Metazoa; phylum Chordata; class Aves; order Falconiformes; family Falconidae; genus Falco; species Falco biarmicus. The sequence goes on along the minus strand of NC_079289.1, from coordinate 43,510,089 downwards.
AATCTAGATCTTGCTATATGAGTTTTTCCTCAGCTTTAGACTGCTATTCAAGCATGTAGCCTACCATCTGGGCCACATCAAAACAAGTTCAAACAAGGTCAAGTTCATCTTGCTTGTTTATAAGAGAGAATACATTCTGTGCTCATAGATTTTCTTTAAATTAATAGGTCATTTCTGTTTATACAGTGCAATTAAAAAAAGAATTAATTTAAAACAATATTGGGTTGAATCTCAGACATGCTGAATGCAGTTTTTGTGAATATGTATGATTACATTTGAGATAACAATGTTTTTAAAGGTATATTTGAAACATTTTGAGCCTTTTAACTATAAAAATAGCTAAATCTAATTGATGACATTCAAGGCCTGATGAGAATTTCATAGCTAATATTCGGTGGCAGTTACTGAAAGGTGTGTTTCAATAACCTACTCTGAGCATTAGCTATAAATAAACTGTTTATTCCTTTCTTGGATTTTTCATTTACCATTTCCCATTATTTACATTTTAATAAAACAAATCTGTCAAGTAAATTTATACATGAAATACTAAAGAAAGCCATATTTCTTTCTCTGTTAATCTAAATGTATATATATTGCAAACACCAAGATATTAGTAAAGAGCAAATTTTTAAGATAGTATTTATGTTATAACATCTTCTCTAATCAACAGGGTAAATGTACTTACATGAATTCTAAACAATAAAAATATTGTGTATTTGAAGGTGCATTTTTCAGAGGCAAGCCTAAAATTATTAGCTCCAGTAATCACTCTCAATTGCCTTTATTTTGCATTTTGAAGTCAATCATCTTAACAGTATCATTTGACATCTTCTGTGTGTTACATAATCACATTTTCTAACTCCTAAAGAGTTGTTACTGGTGTGCCACAAGGAGGCTGTAACAACAGAATAAAGAGTCAACAAGCTTTTAATGGATTGAGCATATAAAAAAATACAAAAGAGGCAATAAATTCTTATGAAATACAAGCACATGTATATAAACAAAAAATGTTTAGATTTAAAGCAAGTTATGTCTGCAAAGTCAATGACTCAGAAGTTGGAATATGCCAGATTAAATGTTGCCTGAGAAGTGGGTACATGTTATCAGGTTTGTTGTTCCAGAATCCTGCTTTCCTTCCCTTAAAATATATGCCTTATTCAAAGCACCATTTGACATAATTAGTTTAGTAAGAATCCAGTCATTATGTCATTTTGTTTTAATCCAGTCATTTTGTTATTTTGTTTGGTGCAAAGACAGACTTCTAATTTCTTGGGAGGCCATTCTGTTCACTCTAGTCATTGCAGTGCCTGAGCTTCTGAGCGTTCCCACAATTCCAACTTGAAAGCTGGGAAATAGTCACAGACAAATTAAGATGATAAATTGCTTAACTTTCAAGTATCAAGGACCTAATTTTTCAGGATACCTTGCATTTTTGGCAAATGTGTTCAGTGTATTCAAATTACTGTTCTGTTGAATTCAGTTTTGCTTATTGGCTGAGATACCAAGCTGGATATTTATAATATGAACAACTCATAATTACTGAGTATTTTGGAAGTATGTATTCTAAAGGACCCAAACTACATAGGAACAGCACTTTAGCTTTTTAACCATGATTATCTGTTCTTTTCCAGCTATCTTGCCTACTTATGCTGATTTCATATATTTGCATTTCTGCAATGAATGAAATCAAGGACTTAAAGGCACCATTCTCAGTAATGATGACCTATCCTTGATTCTTCTGTCCAGGGTGGTGCAGGTTAAAAAAAAAAAATAAATCCACAGATGATCATTTAATTGAAGACTGGACAGTGGTGTATTCTGATCGTGACAGTGGATCATGTTGCAAAGGCAACCTTAATTCTGACATTTCGTGTCTCTACTTTGCAGTCTTAACATGTAATTAAACCAGGTTTTTTTTAAGGAAAATGAAAAAAGAAGCAGGAAGTAGACTTGTAATTTCTTACAGTTTAATATACTCAGTTTAATTGTCATACAAGAGTTCAGAACCTTTAGATGTAGCACAATATGTAACCCTACAACACAAACGTAACTGTAGGATCTTATTGTTGTGGATCAACTAACATAGGGTGGCAGGTTTATGAAATAGTTCAAGAAATAGTTATTAGCAGATGAGTAATGCTAAGTGTCAGGACCCTTTGTGTTCACTTCCAATGCTGGAAAGAAGATTCCTTTTCACCATAAACTCCCTTTTCTGTGTCCCCCCTATACATATCTGTGACACTGTCTCAGTTCCTCCTAGTTTCTTCCTTCTCACTCCAATTCCAGCTTTTGTCAATGGTTGATCTCCCCCATTCTTTGTTCTACATTACATTGTGTTTCTTTTTTCCTAACTTCACATTCTTGCACTATTCTCATCTGAACCCACTTTCATGCCACCCTGATTATTTCTTTATTTACAAGCTCTTTCTCTCTCAGTGACCCCCAGGCCCTTGTCTCTGTCTGACCCTTCCTGTTGTCTCCTCCTCTTGTCCAGTCTGCACTGATACTCCCTGTTATCAGTCATTCCTATTTGGTACCACATCTCTGTCTGTACTCTGTGCTCCCTGCCCCGCCTCCCCATCAAACTCACATTCCCTACTGCTTTCAGTACAGATTCTGAATCTTCTTCTGCACCTGCCTGGATGTCAGGGAGGGAAGCACTGAGAGCACTCTGTTCTTACTTCAGTATTTAGCTTGGCAATTGTTTGCAGGAATGAGGAGAAAGAGTTACAGGGAAAGAACTGCTTCGTTCCTGCAGTGCTGGTATAAAGCATGCTTAGTACAGATGGGGTCCTTGGAGAATTGGCTGCAAAACTCTACAAAAGCTCTCCAGTGGGTGAAACTGGGATTTTTCCAACATTTTTCTGAATTTTCATATAAAATAAAGACCATGCCTTTCCAATTTTGCAAAATTTCAGTTATGTCCTTACATTTTATCTGTAAATGATGTTTAGTATCCTCTAGTATGCACTACAGAAGAATTATTACATAAAATATACAATACATTCCATAAAGAATATAATACTATCTCTTTCATGTTTCAGGTTCTGGGGAAAAATACTGCCTAGGGAAATACTTACGACTTTCTTATTCCTCTCAAAAATATATCTTTATCTTAGTACCAAAGCATGTCTGGGGTAATAGTTTTTTTATCCACAAACATTAATTTTTTTTCAACTTACTGTGTTAATCATGCTATACAGTTCTATAACTAAGCAAACAAATGTAGGAAAGCTGCAGCATTCTGTGGGGGAAGTGAAATAATTGAAATACCAAGTGCATTTTCAGCGTTTAAGAAAATATTACATAAAGAAATCATAATTTTAAAAAAAATTGTATCTAAAATTTATGATAAGGGAATACTTGTCAACTTGAAGTTATATTTAATGTTGATATTTTTAGCTATTACTTTTGCGAGTAAGGAATAGGACTAATTTAAGCATAAAAGACAATTACATTTATAAATAAGGGGGCTATGTTCTGTTTTTCATCATAAAGCACTCATTCAGATTCTCTTTTAGTTTATGTAAAGTCTTGTAAAATGGAAGCAATAATAAAAAATTGAAATATGAGATTAGAAAAAGAAGCAATACGGGTTATTTTAGGGTTGGGTTTGTTTTTTTCTTAAATACTGGGTAGATAACAGTTTACTGGAATATCCATAACATGCTAATATATAATCATAATAAATAACCCAATTATGGGCATCAAATATAGTTACATATTTTTTAACAGATACAAAAAGATACTAAGTTATTAGGAACTGGTGTAGACACTGGTTTTAAATGTTTTCTTTCTTGCTTCTGTTTAAAATAATAATAAAGCAGATTATCCTCTTCTCCATACATATTGTAGGTTCACTAGATGCCTATGCCTAGCTCCCAATCCGGTTTCCCAAGACCCCCTCATCCCACACAAAAAGGTACCATACAAAGATAATGTTTGACTTTTATATACTGTTTTGTTACCAGACCTCTTACTAAGCACTAGAACAATGGCATTTACTACTGCGCTTACTTTCTTATTTCCGTTGGCTTTTTCTTCTCCATCTGGTTACTTAACATGAATTTGTTTTCCTGCATTATTGATTTTTCTTTTCCTCTAAATGCCACATTCCCAATTTTCTGTCTCCTAGTAGTTTCCCTCCCAAGTCCTGTACGTTCATCTTCATTCCATTTAATCACCACTTCCTTTATACATTATCTAAACTCTTCTTAAAACGTTCTGCTTCTGCACTCTCTTCCTTACTGACCATTCTTTTCATATGGTGTCCCTCTCATGTCTTCCTTTTCCCAAATTGCTCTCAAATTGTTTTGTGCTTTTCTCCCAAAGCTAATCTGATAAGAACAGGAAGCTTAACCAAATTTACTCTCTCAGGCTACTATTTTATTTGTCGTCTCCATTTCTTTCCTATTTTCTAGCAATCACCTCAGCCTGTACCTTTTCTACTTCCTTCCAATTAATTTCCAATTTCTACATGCCATCATTCCAGCTGCTTCTGATCCAGCTTCATAATTTTCTGCTTAAAGTCTTCTCACCTTGTTCAGTTCCCATGAATTCTCAAGCCTGTCTTTTTTCTTTTTTTTCCACAAATATCTGTCTTCCAAGAGTCACTTTGCACTTTGCATGTCCTCAAAGTTTTCCTGCACTACTCTACTCTCTCCGTCAGTTTTTCCTTAACTATGCGTTCTCCTCTAGCACAAATTTTGTTCCTTTTGTCCATCAGTCAAAATTTCATACCTCAGTTCCTTGTTCTGCTGCAAATACTTTTTTCCTCCTTCTAGCACATTATCAGCCTTTCTCCAAATGAGCCCATTATTTACTCTCCCTGTTCCTTAGCTTTCTAAGCCCTTTCCCATCAACTGTTTTTTCTTGCCTTTTTCTACTTCTCCACCTCTTCTGTAGGCTCCTATTAACACAGTTAAGTGTAATGCTAAATGGCTTCAGACTACGCTTTCCTGATATAGGAAAAAGAGCCACTCAGCTACCATTCACATATAAACTTCCAGGGCCATCTGTCTTCTTCCCTCCCAGAAAGGAGAAGGCAGGCAATGGAGATGTTGAACAGATCCAGGAATAGAGAAAGAAAGCAACTGCAGCTCAACACACTGACTGTAGAGTCCTGCATGAAGTTACCTGTAAGGCCTTTGAAGGCTACTGAGGATTAGTGGGAAATAAATTATGATTTTTCTTTGCCCATACCAGGAACCTAGTGTGTGCATTTTGCTGCCTAAGTAGTAGGGGAAAGCTGCCATGCAGCTGCCCTCCATATTAACAAAAATTGCTTAGATACAGTGTCAGTCATGTGCCTGAAAACCTAACCTGAATTGTTTTCTGTGGTGGTTTGAAACTTGTTTAAACTATTTTTCAACAAGCAAACTCAGTGTAATAATCTCAGCAGATTATAGTCCTTGATTCTTTCTTGCTGTATTTGTGTTTGAAAGATACCTATCTGAAAGAATTCCACACTGAAAAGGAACTTTTGGTGGTTCTGTGAAGCTTGTGCACACAGTTCCATTTCTGATGTATAAATCTTGGACAAAAGCATGGGAAAACGTGTGATGATATTTCTTATGAGATCAAAAACTTTATTGGAAAAGGCCATTATCAAGGTTGTAAAGTCAAGCATTCAAAAATTAGGAAATGGTAGAATTACGGTTGTCTTCCAACCTTTGTTCAACCGTTTTTGTGTATGCATCACGATATAATCTTTAATTATATGATTAGATAGTGTGTTTTTCACAGTACCCTGTCTCATTCAGCACAGGGGACAAGGATGTAGTTGAATAAATGCATATCTATCCAATATTTTCTTTATCTTCGGTGTGCAATGTGTGTTCTCATGCCTTATATAATGCCTGGTTTATATATAATACTTTCATCATTAGACATCATGCTTTACAGAAGAGGTGTGAATGATTATCTCAATTTCTTTCATATGTTAAATCTTAATTTTGGCATTTCCTGACAGTTGAGTGTTTTGCTTCACCATTTGAATAATGTCCTAGGTAACCATTTCCTAGGGTTTTCTTTTTAATGAGTAAACTACAAAGTCTGAAGTTTCTCTATGGAGATGACATCTCACTACCTTATGGACTTGCATCTCTAGTTTCACAGTGATAAAGGAACTGATAAAGTGCAATACCTTATCATGAGCGGTGTGGTCTAAGGATTGACCATTTTGCCATGGAGGTCTCACAGATACTTGTTGAGATAAATAAAGACAATCTTGGGATGCATTTCATCCTCTTGGGCACAGAATCTTCCTTTCATTTTTCTTTCAACCTGTAGCACTTCTAACAGTGTCTCCATCAAGCTTTCTTGTTCTTGTTTCTTTCTCATCTCTGGCCTTTGTATCAGTCCTAATATCCATTTCCAAGTTTTGTGATCTCTTTCTTGCCTTTTTTTGTCTCATCTTTCAATTTAAGTTTCTATTTATATCCATTCATAATTCCAGCCTCCAATTTTAACTTCTTACACTAATATCCTTATTAATGTGATCACGATGTCTCCAGATATCGGCTTGTAATACTCTATCCATATGCTGCCTATCCAGTTACTTGTCAAGACTCCTCCCTTTAAGAGACTTCAGATGACTTTACCTGACTTTCCTGCCTTATCTGTGTTCTGTCTGCCATCTTTCCTTCTACTTTCAACCACTGGGTCCTGTTCTTGTCTAGTCAGTCTGAATCACTCAGTTCCCCAACTTCATTCTCAGATACTGGCAGCCAACCATTTCCTATTACTAGCTGCCTTTCACAGTGTCTTCCAGTGCCCTGGGTTCTGTGTTTCTATCTATGTTTAACCAGTCTCAGTCACTCCACCTAGTCACATTTTCTGTCTTTTTTTCTAATTCCAACTGCATCAGACTTCTTGTTATAATTTCTCTAAATCTGAAGTTTTATGAGTTTATTTTTGCAGACTTAGAGAAAAATGCTGTTAACTGCTGATCACAGATAGGACACATTTTCCAGTGCAAGACCACTCTCAAATTAAGTAATGATTTTTTAAACAGAGTTTTCAATATCCTCAAATGACAATGCATCTGTTTCTTTTCTGGGGAACAACAGTTCTGTTTGCAGCACATTCAACTAAAATGTCTTTTCCTTAGTCCTTCCTTCATTTATTTTGCTCGTGATATTGACTGTGATGGCCAGCATCAAGTCTGTTTCTTTTAGCCATTGTCCTTCTGTAATGTCCCTTCAATAATTGCATCCTTCTCCCAGGGCTTCTGTCTCCTATCTTTACATTCCTATCTGTTCCACTTTGTGTCCCCCTTCCTCTTAATCAACAGATATTGCATTTGCACCCATAGCTCCTCAAAGATGAGGTCATCCATCTGTATAATGCCATATAAACTGATGTTCATATATATGCTACAGTATTAATTGATGAAATACGAGAAAAGAAAAGCACCTGACTCTTTATATATTTTACCAAGTTTTTTCTTGCCTTTTTTCTCATTAAAACATCTTATAAATGTTAAATTTATATATATATATAAACTTGTAAATTCTGCATTTTTGTTCAGTTGATGCTAGCTTATCTGTTATTCCATTTCTGTTGCTGCTTAGTAAGTACTATAGATTTGTTACTCATTTATTATTGCATGGGACTTCTAGCAGAAAGATGCTTGGGTTTAGTATAGAGACAGGATTTTCAAATGGATTTATCAGGTCATTTTCAGAATGAAAATACATTTTCACTTTCCCATGTGACATTCCTTCTTCTCTGCTGACCCATTTCAACACATTTTCAGCTTCCCTTGTATCGTTGGTTTCCCATTTTGCTTCCACCTCTGTTTCAACCTGACACCCCACCCAGCCCCCACCCCCCCACCCCCACCCCCCGCCAAATATTACTTCTGAATATCCCAAATCTTTCTTATTGTGCCACCTCTTCAACATGCGAGGTGATGTGTGTGTATGACCTGGAGCTGTGTGTCTGCTGGTTGACCAGGTGGCTGGCTAGGAGATGCATGCATTCTGAGGGATCAGTGACAAGCTAGGAGATACACAATTTCTGCTGGACATCTTGTTGCTGCCTCTTGGCAGCTGGGCAAATCAAACAGTACATGATGCTTCTCAGCAGCTGATGGGCCAAACAAACGGTTTTTCAAGCTGCAAGAGACCCACGGCCCACCTGTTGTGTGGGCCTGCTATAAAGGTTGAACATTTCAGCAGGGAAAAGAAGTCAGGAGCTGGAAACAAAGCTGTCAGAAGCCTGGAAGGCAAAGGGATTTTTTTTTTTTCTAGATATATTGAATAACTGCCCAAGGAAACATCTGCTACTTAGTTAGGCTGTTTATGGAAACAAACAGCTGACTATTCTAGACCTGTAGTAATATAAAAAGGTTCTGTGAAGCAGCAATTAAAACACAGTGGACTGGTTTCTTTTGGAGATGAACTTTTCTGTAATTTTTAGGCCACTTAGCCTGTTATTCCATTAGGCCAGATTTTATTTTTTTTTAAGAACCTAATAACTTCCATTTAATTTGTCAAAAAAAGTCTTTTTTTCATCTTAGGAGTCAACAGACAGTAAGAAGGTCTGTCTATGGAAAATACCATGTTTTGTAAGAGTGTGACTTTCAGCAATCTGACAGATAAATTTTGCATTTTTCTTTGTACCTATCTGATTATCAGGTTTCTTCTTAAGTTTTCCATTCTTAAGTTTCTGAAATTCAGTGACAACTGGTTTCAGTCTCAACAGTTTTGGCTAACTGCAAGCATAAGACAGGACCATCCCAGTAATGTGACTGCCCTACTTAGGGTTATTCTAGCACCGCTAGGTAAGAGTAGTGATCTAAGCTACCAGAAAAGTATGAAAAAGACAACAGAATGGAGCAAAGCTGTTGTAGTCATCCACTAGGGAGTGATATCTGTTTTCTGCTTATTGATCCTTTTCTGCATGCCAGAGTTTGTCAAAGAAATTGATGCATTGGTGAAAATGTATGCACATGCACTGTTCAATTTTAGAAGCTAAAGGATAGTGTGTTTTCTGCATTGCTTTTCTCTTTTGTCTTTCTTATGCTAAAAAAGAAAAATTTAGATGTAGTCATGATGTTAAAGGGCAGAAACTGTTAGAAGTTTAGTGTCTAACCCTCAGTGGCATTTAGTGGAGCTGCTTTACTGACTCCCTTTGTTTAATACACCTGATTCCATTTTATTTTTGTTCAGTCTTGCTAAAATATTTGCTGGTTAAACATTGTTCCTTTGCAGTAACACATAATTAATAACACTTTGTTTTCTTTCTGATTAGTGCCTTAAACTTCAGCTGCTTTTTGACTGCAGTGTGTAACGCCTTGTATTAATGTCAGGGTCGTGCACTTATTATTCATCTGTACAGTGCTATGCACTTCAATGAAATTATATACATAATAATAAATAACAACATTAATCTGTGTGCACCACCTTGAATTTCATTACTGTTGCAGAAGGTATATCTCGGAAAATAGGTTCTCTAATTTTTATACGTTTTAGAAAGTGCTGGGCTCTCTCCCTGTACACTAATTCAAATAGTTTATTTTATTTGCCCTAAGAAGAATAAGCCTTACTAACTTAACCAGTTCATAAGTTTTAAAGAAATTTGCTTTTTTGATGTTTTTGGCTTGGCAGACAATCCAGTATAGTTCAGATTTTAAACCTAGATTGCACATTAGACATTTATGACATCTCTTGCTAGTTTGTCTGTCTTTTACTCTTGAAATCTGTATACTCAATGAGGAAACATACAATAAAGATTTATTTTGTTTCACATTTCCTTTACCATGAATAAATACTGAAATTATCTTACAATCCATGGAAACCAAACAGTAATAAGTGTGTTCCCAGGCTCCCTGCCCAGGAATCCAGCACTCTGGCAGGTTTTCAATCCAATCTAATCAATTAAAGACAACATTGATTAACTTAAACAGAAGGTGTTATTGATTGCAGGCAGTAACCTATAAATAGATGATTGTTTCATACCGTACATAGGTCATTGTTAGCTACACCTTTACATTTTAAATGTAGATTTAACATAATCCTGTTATCTATCACCCCAAAAGCAAAGGGAGGACACAGAATTAATAAACAGTTACATATATGTTGTGAAGTATTCTATAGAGCCCTTTCTTTCAACACTTAACGCTCTCACATAAACTTTTCCACATTTTCTTTGAAATTGCTATCTATTGCAATTTACATCTCATTTTATAGCTGTATATATAAGAAGCTTCTGGAAATCAAATATGTTCATGGCTTTTCTACTGAGATAAATGATTAATCAATCAGAGGCTTTCTTCCAACATGGTACTTCAGTGTACTTTTAAAGCAACAATGTGTAAAATTAATGACTAAGCCTGAACAGAGTCAAGTGGGAAAACTCAGGACAATAAGAGTATTAAATAAAACACATTGTGCACCAAAGAGGCTATTAAGACTTTATATAGAAATGTTTTGTCTTGTTTCATTTTTGTTCATCTCTTATTCCCTCCTTTCTCCATGTTCATATTATTCAAAGAGGGAAGGACTGAATGGATTAATTCTTACCTAACAGACTTCTGAGATCACCCCAGTTGTCTTGCTTCCTGGGAAAGACGGGCACTGCAAGCCATCATCCTACTTATTTACGTTTCCCATAAGGACTCTGTTCTCTTTGTCTTCTCCCTCAGAAGGTAACTGAAACCTGAACAGGCTGGTAAAACACGCATTTTTAGCATAGTCTCCTCAGTTAAAAAAGATGATCACTTTTTCGCTCCTAATGGAAGAACTAAAAGACTTTATTTTTTTAAACCAGAATGAGAAAAAAATATTAAAACAACAGAAATATTTTCCTATAGCCTATCGCGAAACAGATAGAAACAAAGTGGATTTCTAGTTCATTCACAACTGAACCGTAATCCTGTGCCTCTCTAGGTTGGTTGGGGAGCTAGATCTGCTGACTGTAAGCTGTTTATCAGTGTTTGCCTCTACACTTTGTAGGGAGCTGTCCCTTTTTCTCTTTCTGTTTGTTTTGGTTTTTTTCTTCAGCCACATTTACTACTTGTTAGACAAATGCTGGAAAGTGGCATCATGTCAGCTGTAATGTGTGTCATAAAGGAGATTGTTTCTTGGCTTTTGGGTTTTAAACTACTATAGAGATTAAAAAATGCCTGGTGACTGTGTATCATCTCCTTGTAAAGGAACTCCATCTGTGAATATTAGTGTTGCATTCTTCTATGAAATTAAGACTACACCATCAACAGACCTCAAAATATTTAATGGTTTAAGATTTTTCTAATAGTTGCACTTCCCTTGTTGTGACTTGTCTTGTGAAGCATGAGGAAGACAACTCTTATGCCAAAATAACAGTAATAATTTTCAGTTCTGCTGAAGGTACTGTGTCTTAGAGAGCTACTAGTACAAACTCGTAGCTGGTGAGTTAATTTATTCACTTAGCACACATAGGAGGAAGTCTGTTAGACAAGGGGATCCATGTCTCCTTCCTGAAAGGTACTACAGCTTGGATAGGTCAAAGAAACATCAAATCCAGATTAGATTTCAAATATTGAATTTCAAGTTAAATCAAATTTAAAATATTTAATGTGAACAGTGGCCATCTTGTTCCCTTTTTGATTGTCAGACAATGCCTGCATCAAAGAAGAAAAGAAAATTTCTTAGGAAGCCATATAAGCTAATCTACCAAGGAAGGTCATCATCAGTTCCCCATCTCATCCCTGCATGTCTGAAACTCTGAAAAGAGATTTTCAAAAAGTTAAGATACTCTTACCTTAACATTAATTCTTACACTATATAAAAAGTATTTGGTTGTCCACAGGTAGATGAGTAGTACCATTAGATGCTGTAGGGTATCCGAGGCATCTACACAGAGCTAATTATGCGTGTGAAAGATCCAGGCCTTTCTGGAGCAGTAGCTGGAAGCCATGCGGGATATGGAAGACTGACTCAAACCATATCAGGTGTTTAATCAAGCCCTTTTTGCTGATATGGAATGCCTTTGAATATGTTACAATCTTGACTTGGGTTATATGAAATGGATATTTATAGCTTATTATATATCTTGGATAAAAAAATAAATTTATTACTATGTTAATACCAAAGGGAAGGCCTGTACCACTCTTCTAACATTTATAGTGGAAACACACAAACATTCATGGGATAATTTCTCTAGATCTTGCTCTCCTGTTATCTGTGGACTGGCTTGTATTTTGCATAGCATTTGACTGAGATATGAAAATGTGAGATGTGGAAAAACAGTTGCAGTTTGTTTTGGGGTTTTTTTGGGGTTGGGTTTTTTTTAAGAAGCCCAAACTCACTGACTTTCAAAAAGATCTGCTATTTTTTTTACCATATGTGACTCAGATAACAGCCCTTTGGCCAAATAGAGAGGTGGCCCTGGGTATGCCAGCCCAGAGCTCTGTTAATATGCCTTAGAATGTTCTTGTACTTTTTCTGTTCTTTGAAAAATCTTTGAATTCTAGCTCTACCTTCAATATTAAAATCTTTCCATAGCTGCTTCCTTTTTTTTTTCAGTTTTAAAAAAAATCAGTTTCACCATGAAACTTGCAAGAGTAATACTATGAAGAAATAGCTAAAGAAGTAAAGTTGGTCTTTAGAAGACATTCAACAGAATTAACTTAGGAGTGTGTAATTATTTTCAATTGCTGGTAAATATGTATATCAAAACAGAAAATAAAATCAAGGCGTCAAGATGAAGGAAATCATGTATGTGCATAATAGTTCTGAGAAACTGTTTTAAGGGCAGATTATTCGTGAGAAAACACAAGTTTTGTAAATATACCAAAATTAGGTGGTCCAAAAATAATCTCTTAAGTTGAAGAAAATTATTTAACTTCAGAGGATATTCAATCTATTATAATGTTTCTGCATGAAGGTCAGTTTTAGTAAACATATATTTATTTACTGATTTATTTAACTGATTCCAGTTCGTAGCCTTGTGGTCTGTCTCAGATAAATTGTTTTGAGCTATGTCAGGAGCAACTGGAAAGCTAGTAGAAATGTTATCATTGTAATATCTGAACAACTTTGCAATCTTTAATGGATTTAATCTTCACATCAGGAAATACTCCTGTGATGCAGAACAAAGCAATTACCTTTATATCATAGAGGGGCTAAGGAGCCTGATCATGGAGATGTTGGAAATCTGTGGTAGATCAGAGACTGAGCTTACATCTTGGAACAGCTAAAATTTTCATTCTGCCCTTCATGTTTTTGCCCTTGGTTTTATGTGTTCCTTCATGCTCTCTCATTGTATAAACATATGAAAAACTAGGTGGAATTTACATACTTGAATATTGGTGGTAGGATTTATGTCCCAGAACTTCATGCTAACAGAATACATGTAACACATCATCTGTGCTGTCTGTACACTTGCTCAGACTGATGGCTAACCTCTGTGTGTATCAAGGTGATGACAAAATGTACCTGGTATAAGTCTTTTCAAGTCTTCTTTGTTAGACACAGATTTGAAAATGCAGTAACATGTTACCTAGCATTATTTGATTATTACTTGATTTGATATGATTACCCCTCACATACCAAGTTGACCCTATGTGTTCAGCTCTTGTAAAAACGACCTGACATAAACTCTAGATTCTGTTACTTCTACATGAATATAACCAGTTTTGTTTAAATACTTTCCTTAGCGACATTTAAAAGGTTTGAATCTACAGTAAAGTAATGGGGAATGGGTTGTTTAATTTATGTAGGTTCTGCCAGCTTCCTAATCCCAAAGCTTCATAGATTTTTTTTCTTCAGCTTCCTGGTATACATACAGGCTCTGTATTTTCTATACTTTTCTACTCATAGAAGTGAAGATAAGGCGGTATCAGCTTTCTGTACTTCAGGAGCTGATGACTAAGCATGCATGCATTACTATGTGCTTTTCTTTTAATGTGTTGGCCAAAAACACAAAGAAGACATAGCATTTAATGAAGCCTGAGTCATCAAATGCAAATCTGTCCCTAAGTATGCTATGGCAACAGCAAGAAGCAAAGGAATTAGTAGCCATTTACATGGAGAGTATTCAATGCATTTCTTCTGTGAGGTAACACCATCTTACACCAGCAACAGCGCAATAGTTATCACTAAATCTTTTCATATGATCATCCCTACCTATATCCCTACCATATTCTTGAAATTACTGTCCCCATTCATGACCAAGGTAACCAAAAATTAGTAAAAGAATTTTGCCAAGTAATGTAATTTCTCTTAAAGATTTACACAAATATTTTTTGAGATGAGTTGATTGTTATGAGATGATAGTGACTGTGCTGGTGACTTCTTTGATTTATGTCGGAATTTATATATGTTCATGAGTCTATATTCCTGATCACATTCCTGGTTCAGGTGCCATTCCTGATCTGAGGTCTTGCTGTCAGACTCACCTACAAATCCAGATTTCAAGCCTGAAGGACTGTAGTGAGTTATATTTTGTGAACATTACATGAGGGTCTTCTTAACTATGGAGGACCATAGGGGAAAAAACTCTGAGGATACTTATTTGGAAGCATCACTCCAATTTGAAGCATTTTGGTAAGAGGCAGCACACAGGGTGAAGGGTAAGGCAAAACCTTTCAAGTACTGTGTTTCCAGCTGTTAAAAGGGAAGAGCCAGCAAGGGAATTAAAAAGGAGTGACAATTCAAAGAGGCAGGCTAGGAAAATATTTTTGCTGTGTGAATTTGTTTATACACCTCAGAGAGAAGTAAGCTTTAGTAGGTAAAATATGAGAAACAGCATATGAATTTACAGCCAGAGAGAGGGATAGGAAAATGAGGGGCAGAGACTTTTTATGAGAAGGAATTCAGACACTATGTTGTAAGGAAAAGTCAGAAGTATCAAACAAACAGGATACCTTGATTTTGAACTTCGCTGATGGACAAGATGAAAAGAATGGTTCATAGTGACTAAGAACAGATAGTAGTGGAGAAGAGGAGGAGGAATCTGAAAGGGTGAATGATTAACAGCTCTGTTTTTCCAGCCTGAGATTGTCAGAGCCGATAAACATGCACACAGAGAATCAGAAAACCAGGCTGAGGTTTTAGGTCAGACAGAAGGGAACAGGCCTGGAGAACAAAGGGCTGTGTCAATTACCAGCATGGATATGGTATTTCTGTTTGTGGATTAGACTACTTGGATACAAAGCATGGAGAGGGAGACAATGGGAGGAAGATTGCAGCCCTGGGAAATTAAAACAGAAATTTGAGGAAGAAGCCAAAAATATCAAACTGAGAAAGAAATCAGCCAGGTGAATGGAGCATAAGAAGATCCTACCAAAGGACAAACTTGAATATCAAAAAACATTTATAAAAGGCTAGTCTAGAAAAGTCTAGGAGGCAGGGTATGAGGTGCTAGTTGTAAGATTTGGCTAGAAAGAAATCATTAATGACAGCCATATTTCATAAAAGTTTGCAAATAAAGCTGACTAGCAACAGACTTGAGGCCAAGGAAGAAGGTTCTTCCAAGCATTTTGCAAGTATTATGGTTGTTCATCCATGTGTTTAACTGACACATTCTTAACCAAATTAGGAACATGGAAGTATTATATCCATGTTGGTAAAAACTATTCAATGAATAAGAAAGTTTCATGGGTTTTAACTTCGAGTTAAAGCCCTTCATTACATTTTATCTTAAGAATGTCCCTGAAGATAGGATCCTGTTTATACAGAATTAGTACAATGTGAGTTCAGAAATTTTCTTGAATATTTTTGCCTCTGTGGTAATTGCACTTGAGAATTTTCTTAATGGTAGTGATCATCTGTCAAAAAACCATCAAGCTAGGCATAGGCACATTTTCTCTCCTGTTGTTGTATTTAAAGAGAAAATCTCAGTATCTGTCAGATGCTGTAGGTTTGCCACCTAACTGAAAGAAGAAATAAATCAAACTACTGGCACTTTATTATCTGATTCCAGATAAAAGGTGTGTACACAGCAAAACTTAAGAAGGGAGATGCCTTCAGCTGGAACATGGTAAACAACTGGAAGGCATATTGCCTACTAGGGGGAAAAAAAAATACTTTGAGGAGGCCACATAATGTTACATCACCTTTAATTCTGCAAGAAGCTATGAAATTTAGAGTCTAAGTGAGCAAGTATTCTTAACAGCCTTCTAGAAGCCTGTTTTTGTGAAGAGTACCAGCTAGTGATTTTCATTGAGTGTAGAAAACCTGATTTGTACTGGTGTGTTAAGAATGAGAGCAACTGAAAATCTACCTCTATATACTCTGTCAAATGCATGCATGTGTATTCACATTATGGAAGAAGAAAACTTATTTTATGTTATCAGATTTGGAGAGGATATCATAAACTCTTTTGATAGAGCAATCTTTTGCTATAGTAGCTTAAACTACAGAATAAACTTATACCTTGTGTATTGCATATCATAAAATATGATTTAAATGAACAATATTGAAATCAAAGTTTCAATTTAGTAACTTGAGTGTATTGTTGTAAAAAGCCTAGTCAGTTATATTTATAGCTTCATATTTTCACAGGAAGAAAACAGTCTAGAAACCTAGGGATCCCTCATGCTTTATGCAAGTGCAGTAGGTTTTAGACAACAAGATCAGGTCCACGATTTGCTTTTCTTAAAACCTGCAATAAAAAATAAAAATAAATGCCACTGCTATACAAACTACAAAGGTGAAAAAATGCTGTATCTTGCATTTTTCTACCTCCTGTGGCTAGGGACAGAATGCAGACATGCCACAATAATGTTTTTTATTTCTACTGTTCAAACCATATTAATGAGAACATCATTTTGGAGAACTAATTATTTCTATTTGTCTTGTGTCACACTTTCTAATTCCCCTATATTAGCACAGCCAAAGCAAATTAATTGCTTTTCCAGCAGTTGAACCTTGTCCAAGAATGAGCTCACATTGCCTTCCAGTTTTGCAGTTTCTAGGAGTGCATTGTGTCAAAAATTTCTCTTGATACTAAACATAGCCCAGAGAATATCTTTACAGATTTCTGTTGCTGCTCACTTGATGAAATTTATAAGTTTAAGTGACCCACTAGGAAAGATAAAGTTCTTAGCTGCAAGATTATACATCAAAACAGTTAAAGTGAAATTAAAATTAAATGAATGAATCTCACTGAAGCAAAAAAGCAGTAATTAATGGTTCCCTTAATTGTCTTCATAAAATATTTGCATGGGTCTAATTTGCATAATTTGCATGTATTAATTAATCTTTCAAAGGAATTTTGTGCTGAGAGAAGCCAAAAAATCTCTTTGTTTTATTTAACATCTAATGAAATATTTATCTTTGTTAATGAACTTCTCATCTTCATTAAAATAAAAATTGCACAAGTTTGTATGTTTTAAATGTTTTTATAATTGAAGTATACAAAAAAATCTCTTCAGACCTATGATATCTGAAAAACAAACATATTATTGCACATTCTGTGTCATTTTGACTACAGCAACATTTAAAATTTGAGAAACCCTATTCACTCTACCAGAAGTTTTCAAGGGGGTTTAAATTACTTCATTTTTATGTTAATTGATGATTTTTTTTTTTTTAATTACATGTAGGGATGACAAAATAAACATTCTGGTATTTTTTATTATTGTCAACCTGTGATACATAATAGCTTTCATAGAACAGATCTTATGTATAGGAAATAAACCAACATTGTAGGTTAAAATTTACAATACTACAGGAGTTAGTACATGATATGGGGTTAGTTTATACTCTACTAGACTAACAGCTGAAGACAAAACAGTTTGTGAGTTACTGCCTGACATTTAATGATTGAACCTGGAATAAGACTGATGACACTAACAGTTATGAAGGACAGTAGTGGCAGAGGACCTAGTTAAATGATGGGTTGCAGCGATCAGCAACTTTGAGACACCATCCAAAATAGCTAGACATCCAGAATGCGAATATGCAGTGCAAAAAAAAAAAAAAAAAAAAAATCAATATTAGAGTTTCATGCAAAATTTGAATATGGAAGTATAAGAAGATGAAAAGAAATGACATACTCTGCAGAAAGCTATTTCTGTAAAAAGAATAGGTATAAGAGAACAATGGTTGTTTTTTGGGGGACAAAGGTGAAGGCTGCAACTTTAAAAAGGGGACCACCTAGAATCCCAAGGTAACGTATCAGCTACTTAATATTGTTGGAAATAGTATCTGTGGAGAAAGAATAGCAAAGTATGGTTAAAATAAAATATCTTCTGTACAGAATGTTAACACTGTATCTAGCAAGATCTGTGAAATGGATTTTCATTTTTTTCAAGGATAAGTACAATATTACTGGAATGATAAAAGTATACTTGAAATAGGGAAATGATTGGGGATTTAGAATACAAAGAAACTATATTTGCACAATGAAACGGCACGATGGGATTTGTACTCATTTTCAATATGCCTGCATATGCTTAAATCCTTGCACAAGGAGTTTATGAACACATTAATGTGTTTAAATTCATTTTAAACATGCAATACCTTAGAAAGCCAGCCCTGCAGAGATAGAAAAGCAGGAGCTGTTTAAGAGTGCTTTAAGATACAACACTCATTATATAAAAGAATTTAAGAAATGGGATGTTTAAGCTATCAATATCTATACAGTCATATATTCTTTACTACATTATATAATTTTTTCAACTTATAAGATATGGTGGAACTTTGCTGATACCATAATGGCAGAATAGATATTGCACTGTGTTACGAAGGTGTGGAATAACTGCTGAGGCAATGTAATTGTCTATAAAATACCCAAACAGTATCAGTGGGAGGGGTATGTCTCACTTGACATATTTGTGGGGTAGATGTCTTTATCTGAGCTACTTGTCTGGACATCTATTAAACTCAATGAAGAGTAATAGAGACGTCTCTCCCTTTGAAGAAAATGTATCATAATTTCCAATTTTCTTCATTGATTGTAAAGGGAGTCTACAAAACCAGCTCAAACACAGTGCTGGTGTCAGAAGTTGATGTGATGAATCTCATCTATTTTGTATTTCTCTTTTGCTAGCCTCAGAATTCCAACATCACTTGTGGCAGTAAATGTGCTACAAACAGCTGCATTTCAGTCACTTCTTGTAACTGCTGGTGTTGGAAATGAGTAATTGTGCATCACTTCTGGAGAAATACCCATAAGTGACAATTCCTTTTCTGCTTGGTATATTTTTGTAGTGTTTCCATACTGTACAGTTCTGAAAGTTGCATAAAGCATGACCCTGAACTGTAGAAAGGGTAACTTGAATTCTGCATTAATCCTGAAGCTTTGCAGCATTTAGTTCAATTGGATGCTACCATAGGAGGCACAAGTCATGAAACAAGAGTCTAAAGAAGCATTCCAAAATCTCTGAAGTAAGAACAAAAGTGGACATAAATTGGGAGGTGGAAAAAGAGGTAGACGAAGTATCACAGAACTCTAGAAGGGAAAATAGTATTGTATTACTAATATAGTTGCATTATATTACTGTAACTGTATCCCTGTATCATTGCTAGTTTCTAATGGACAATTAGCAAATGTTTCTCCATTGAAATGTAGTTTTGCTTGTAAACAAGACATGGTCTGGAATTAACTTGATGAAGCATAGAAGTCTACAATGTAGACATCTACATCTGTACTTATCAATCTCAACCCCCTCTGGAGGGAGTAGAGAGCAATCTCTACAACATAGTTCATCATAAAGTAGGTGTCTGTATTTCTCCTTTGTCTATGGAACGAGCATAACTACAGTCAGTACCTTGGTGTAAACCTCTACAAGCAAATTTAGTAAACTCAGTCACATTCCAGAAAAGTTGAACTACATTTCTGGAGTTGAGAAGGTAATTTACTTTTTGTTTGGTTGGTTGGTTTCGGTTTGGTGGTGGTTATGGACAATTTGTTTTCCATACAATAAATCCATTTTATGGTAGGGGTTCTAGTTATACTCCAAGATAGTCTAATTGCAAAGGATAGAGTGTGACACAATTAAAGTATATGCGAAGGAGTCACTGTCTTTGCTCATTTCACATTTTGTAGCAAAGGATCAAGGGGTAATATCAATTTCACAATTAAAATGGTAGAATTTGTTTGAGTTTCTTATATGCGTTAGGTCTGATGTTTTGCTATTGAATGATAAATTGTTTATTGGTAAAGGAATAGCTCATTTTGCATACTTCAGTGCACTTTTAGCCAATGCCTTAAGCCAGAACCAAAGCTTTATGCAGTCTTTATATACTGATTTCTTGGTGGCAGCACTGATACTTTGGTATCTCACAAGGGTGTTATGAAATTTAATTAATGTTTTTTAAAATATTCTGAATCTTGGATGAAAGGCACAATGGAAGTTCAGTTATGTTATTAACTTGTGCTTTTATATTTTCTTTGGTGACTGTTCAGAATTCCAGGCATGAAAAGGTGGCAAAGAGAGGCGATGCAAGATACATCAATTTACAACTATTTTCAACTAATTATAGTTAGCTTCCAATCTAGTACAGGGAAATAGACAGAAAAGTATTTTATGGGATTTAGTAAGGAAATAGTTTATTGCCATAATTTTGTGTAAAGGCAGCCTGCCTGGTTTTTCATATGAGAAAAATTTAACAGAGTAACTGACTTGAATTACTCTGGTTTAGAACAAAAATGGTGTATTACTGAGCCGCAGCATTTTGGTGTAATAGGTAACAGTGTCTCTTTTATAATCCTTAGATTGCTGTGGTGTCAGAAGTCCTGTTAAAAAGAATGATCATTCAACATTCACTTGATATATTCAAGAGGCAAACAAGCAGTTAGACTTAAAATGTACATAAAACTTTAGGGTGAAAATGTATCAGACAGGCAGCACTTTGAACAGTGTTAAGAGTTAAGAAGACAACCACTTTCCTAAAATGCCACTCCAACTGAATTGCTCTTACATCAGTTAAAAAAAAAAAAAATTAAAAAAAAAGATACCATTGTCATCAATGAAGCTATATTAAAAGTTAGCTGAGGGTCTGATGGCTTGATTTTAAAGTGGCCAAAGATTTTTGGTTTTGTCCTTTCTCTCTTTGCCAGTATGGTGAGAAAAAAAAAAAAAAAAGACAAAGCATTTTTATGTCCTTCAGAAATATGAAATATTTATAGTATTTAAAGATAAACAAATTCTTAATATGTTTGTAATATTCATGTAAATGCCTCATTGTAAACCAGCAAAGCACCCAACTACTATGCCAAATCTATTTTAATTCTAAAAGTAGCATTTTCTAGCAGTGTTTTTTTTAAATATTGATATAATTAAGAATGATAACATGAAACAATTTAGGCTTTGTATAATTCAAGCATTCAACTTTCCCATGGATTTGATTTGCAACTTGACCCATCTCTATTACTATCTCAATTTCCTATGAAAGAAGAAAAAAAAGGAAATAAATAAATCAACTAAGAAAAGTAAGTATAAAGGAAGTAGAACTAAAATTAACACATTTGGAAGGAATACTTAGCCAGCATCACGTTCCATCTATAGCTAAAATTTGCTGTCAGCATATATCTATAATAAGTATTTTTCCAGTGAACTGCCAGCTGGCTTGTAAAGAGGAAAATCTATTCTATAGAATAGGCTGCTAGCTTTAAAAAGAAATCTTTAGCTTTTCAACCCCTCACAGGAAGTATTTTGGTCATTGTAAGGTTCCATAACACCTGAAGGACATCCTGGGAGACAGCAGCATATATAATGATAATGTGATGTCATTTTGTTTTTCCTAGTTGAGAAACACAAAGCATGTATCGGTAATGGTAAAAGGAACATTTTTTCTATTATATTCTTGTCAGCCTTATTTTTTAAAAGTGATACAGCCTCTAATATCTTAGGAAAAGCAGCAATAGCATAATGTGTTTTGTCATGGACATTAGAAAGGATGGATCACAAAGTGCTACAGCTGGCCTTGGAAACAAAGTGTTATGAAGTCAGGACCAAAAAATTTACAGTGCTGGTTTATGTGCATGAAATTAGAATAGAGATTGTTAAAAATACACAATGCTATATTAGATAATTCAAGTTTGGGCTTGTTTATTTAGTCTCTGTTGATTCTGCAGATTTTGCATGTGACAAATTGTCAGTGCAACCCTTGCATTAAAAGACATGTATTTTTCATGATATTGTTTCATACTGCAATATGCTGGCTCCAAGTCCTTTCAAGTAATCAAGCTATATTGAATACAAACATAAAATAAAAAAGCAGCAATAATTTGCTCTCATTTTTAGCTTTACACTCTGACTCAAAGATATACACTCTCAGCCACTGAAGCAAGAACAGTTTCTTTGCACATTGATGAATTGAACATAAAAATATTGTGGTTGGATCAGACTCCTTGGCTTCACTGGAAATAGTGGAGGCATCATAGAAGTGGTATAACTGACAGGAGGATCTGTTCCATTTTCAACCTTACCATAAAATTTGTTATGACAATCACAGTTACCATCACTGCAGTAACTATGCCATCCTAAACAATCTGGTTCCCAATGCTAAAATACTGAAATGCTGAAACACTAATAAAATGTGCAAAAATCAGTTCTATTCCAGTTCCAAATGGGCAGTAGTTCCAGAGTTTGATCTTAAACATTCAGTGCACAGAAGAGTCGTAATTTTAGGAATTAACAACTAAGGTTTTCCTGTAGGGTTTTTTGTATTCTTGAAAAACCTGTGACACACTTAGTTTTTCCAGAAAAAAACGCACTTTAAAGCCAAGTATATTTTGCTGGACCAGATATTCAGTAAATATGTTCAAGTTATACTCAGTCCTTGCGTCTCTTCCTACTGAGATGGCATAGCATTAAGGGGATAGGACTACATGGGCTTTAAAACCTGCATTTGCAGGGTATCATACCACAAATACCATCTTATAGACAATTTTCTTGCATCTATCATCTAGGAAGGCTACATCAGAACTGAGTTCCTGCATTAGAAAACAGAGATGTTTTGTGTCTCTTTTTACTGTTTAATGTATATACAAGGAATAGTCAGTTGCTCTTCTATGATAAGCATATCAATTAATTTTATTTTCATGTTGTGGACTCTACTCCTTGTATTATACTAGTAGCCTGTTCTGAAATTATTCCATTTTAAATTGAGCTTGGTCATGGGTAACCAGCATCGTAAACACTGTTCCAGGGGAGGTCCTGCAAGTGACATGTACAATGCCATTAATATTTTGCTATTGAAAATAAACAGTGTAAGTGAAAAGCTATGGAGAAAAAAAAGGTGAAAAAGCAACCATGAAGTAACATTTTTCATTTCCTCTGTCTTGACAAAATCACACTTCCAAGCAAGAAAATTTTACACTTCAGATATTTTGCACAGGTCATTGCTTCTCACTCCAAGGTAGTCACTTGATCTTGGAGTCACTGGCTAAGACTGCTCTGTGGTTTAATTTAGCCATTCTCTTTTCTTACTTTTTGATGATGGACCATGGTGCTAAGTTCTCTCTGGGAAAGCATGCTGATTCCATATGGTCTGGGATTTCTGTTGTGGGGTGCATCCGGAACACAGTCTGTCATGACATGTTTTTTTCTGAGGAATCTCTATTGGCAAAGACACAGAGTGGTGCCAAACTCAAACCACCTGGCCCTAAGGCTAATTGAGTTTTTCCTGGGAGGGCAGAATAATAATTTTGAAGTACCTATCTGAAATTATGTTACCACTGAGAGGGAATGGGAAAGTTTGGCTTGTCACCACAGTACTTAAATGCATCTATGTAGGTATGCTCAAGATGGAAGTTTACAGTCAGTTAGGGGAACTAGTTTGAGTTATGAATTGAAAAACAATCTGCCTCGGCCAGCATTAGCACTTGTCACAGAAACAGTGTTCCCTTATAATGTAAAATGCTAGTATTTTTCATTCCTTATAGGAACAAAAGTATTTTGCTTAAGTACTGCTTCATAGCTAACTACTAGGTTAAACCCCATATAGATCTTCAGCTTGATTCTTCCTCATATTTAACGTCAGCTGTTTTTTTCAGTTTTGTAGTTGTGTTGCTCGTGCTTAGCCCCAGGAACTTCATCAAGGTCTGTTCATATTTCAGTGTGGTAGTAAGGATTATGTGTGACTTCAGTTCATTGCTCATTTCATAGGGCATGACTTCTGGTTTGGTCTCTGTCACCTTGATTCCTGTTCTGGAGCTGACTGCTTGGTGCCATTGTCTTCCATAAGCTTGCTTTCATAACAAAATACCTAAAAGCAGCAAGCTTATATTGCATATGTTTTGACATCCCATGCATCCTTAATAGATTTTCCATAAGCTTACTACTGTGCAATCCATCTATTTTACAGCCTCATTCCTTCCTGTTCTACACATGACTCTTTCTTCATGTTTTGCATTGGGCTGTTACTGTGTTTTAGCACACAGATGAGAACAGGGGTGTTGGGATATTATAGAAAAGTGTGATGTTAACGTGATATTGATATTAGAAAAGGATTCCACACATTCCAGAATTGATGTATGCAGCTTAATGGAAGTAGTAAAGCTAGATGCTTTCTCTAAATGGCCTCTGTTTTCCAGTAAACTTTGCGGCATTTGAAACGACATCTCAGTAACCTGGATTAAGGAAAAGCCAGATCATACTCTTGTATTAATTGTGGGGTTTAAGTCTAATCTGAAAACAGCAAAACACTAGTCTGCCTTTTAGTTATTGACGTATTACATCAAATGGAAATTATTTCTTTAGAAAAGAAGTAGCTTGTAGAGAGGAGTAGGGTAAGTCTGTGATTCTGTGACTCAGAAGAGATGCTCTGCGTAGCAGTAGGTACTCAGAAGAGATGCTCTGCATAGCAGTAGGTATTAGGTAAGTCTTTTCTTGTGTTTTAAAAAGTAGTCTGAGCTAAATCTCTAGAAAAGATAATACTTCTGAAGAGCTCATCTCTGTAAGTGATTTGTATATGCTGAAGGAAACAAACGCCACACTGGTGATGGAAAAAATACATTGCTAGTACTAGCCATGGCCACAGCTATTCCTAGTAGAAAAATCATGATCCATGTTACTATTCCCAGGCTTTCATAAAAGACCTTTATTAGTCCATGCTTTATTGTGTGATCTGCAATTGTAAACACATGTATCACACTAATATTATTAGCTTCTAGTTCAGCAATGGAAAGGATCTGTGTGTGTGTTTCTGTATGTGTGTGTATGGAGGGTAGTTTTAAAGAACTAGTAATTTTTATATGTTTTTGCACAGATATTTTCTGTAACTTGATCGCAACTCAAGCAAAAACTGCTGAAAGCTCCAACAAATGCTGATCTATTGTATTTTATTCAAATGTCATTGTATGAATATTTTTTTCCTCTCCAGAGAGAAAAATAATTATTTTTAAGACTGTTTGAATATTAACTTTATGATTGGTATTTTTTATGTAAGATTACTTTGGTGATGATGTTTAGCGTAAAAAAGTGATCATTTGAGCAAAACACTAGAAAAGGACACAAAATTGAGAAAAGTGGAAAGAAGAGCAGTCAAATGAAAAAGATGAATAGTCATTCCTGTTTCCATGAAAACTTTGAAAGAAAAAGAAGAGGGTATCAGGCAGAAACCAAATTCCAATACTCAACTCTTTCTCAATTTTATGCTATCAGATCCAAGGTTGCTTGTTGATTGGCCTGCTAGAAAGATAGTAAAAAGACTTATGTTGCTGAAAACATGATAGCAAATAAAGCACACCTTTTTGCAGAGTTTATAACTGTTTAATGCAGGACAAATTGTTCAGCGCAAAAATTATCCACACTATGTTACAAACAGCACTGAATACAATGAGCTGTGGAAGCTCACAAGCTGACTGTATTTAGCTGTGACTTCATCCTTTAATAACTTTTCCACATGATTCTTCAGTTGAAGGTGTTTTGGTTTGTTTTTTCTCTGTTGGCTTTTTTCTAATAATTTTAAATTTTTTTACCAACAGAAGTAACACAATACAATGCCTTAGTGACTCAGGTTCAATGCTTGTTAAGTAATCAGTTCTGTTCTGTTTATACAAACAGAAAAAGGGTTGCTAAGTTCATAAGGAAACAATAAAAGACGGTGTGATTTAAAAAAAAAAAATCTATTTATTTCAAAGAGTTTCTCATCTTGCCAGTTCAGTCTTTTCAGTGTTCAAAACGGCAAGCTCTCTGTGTTTTATATGATCTTGAAATAATAGAAGGTGACATGTTCAGGTAGTCCATGTTTTGTTAGTTTACTAAAGACCAGACTGATGACCCTTAGCTTGCTCCCACAGTATTCAGTGAGATAATGAAAACATATATTCATTATTAAAACACATGATAAAATTACTGAAAGAAGATCCTGACAGTTAATAGTTAAAATAACTGCATAAAAGATGTTTACACACTCTCTTTTTATATAGCATGTTTTAGGGTTTTGTCAGAAAACTCAGACATAGAATTAAAATCTGCTAAGTATAAATTATTATTTTAAAAAGACAGACATGAACATCTCAGTCTCCTGAATATTTGCACTGAGTATTAACACAAATGTATTTGTACATGAATGTTAAGTAGAGAAAAGAAAGGTGTGTGATTAATAACAATATGCAAATTTGAAACTAATTTATTGGTGTTATACAAAGGGCAAACTAGGATAGTGTTTGGCCAAATATGTTTACATACTTCATATTTGCATGAGTTTATTGAACATGCAGTGTGAAATCACCCATCTTTGCATAAAAACTGGATAAGCGCTTTTTTCTTAAGAACAAATTGCTCCAATTTTAAAGCCTCTATGGTTGAGCTTGCTTTCCTACATCTCCGGTACTCCACTCTAATTCCACTTGGGAAGAGGGCAGTGGATCCATCCATGTTCCCCAATACATGACCTACTTTTGCTGTCAGTAACATCAGGACAGTGTAGGTGTCTCTCCGTCCCATCCCTTCTTTTCAGTGTCAAATTGCAAAGCTCCAGCATTCTGATTAACCTCGTACACTGGGAGGAGTCTCTTTCCCTCACAACATACTATTTAGCATTTCATCAGGAAAATTACAGAAAGTTACGTTCAGTTGATTCCACGACTCCATTTTACAAAAGCTGGGCTTTGTATTTTCAGTCACACTTCGCAAACTCTGAAAAAGACTCAACCTCGTAATAAATGATTTTCCCATGATTAAAAAGTTAAACTCCCTTTTTTATCTTCCTGCTTCAGTAGAAAATAAATCCTCCTTTGCCTTGATTTTGAATAAAATATATGAAGAGGATACAAAAATATATCTCGTCCTTAATTGACTGCTTCCTTTAAATTTTTTGAAGAGGGGTTACAATTTGACTAAGATCCCTTCCATCTGTCACAATACTGTTGCTTTTATTTTGACTTCCTGTTGCTGTCTTATCAAATATCACATGAATCATTACCATTTGTTTGCTATCCCTTTCTTTTGTTTTGTTTCTCTTCCTCAAAATGATTAAAACATCAGGTTGACTGAAAGGTTAGAAGTACACTGTGATTCACATTTGCCCGATCTTATTAAAACAAATAAACCAACCAGTTATATAATTTAAATGTGCTTGAGCTATGGCTTGCAGATGCTTTTATCAGCTCTGGGCTGAAGAGGTTGTGTGCATTCGGGCATGCACGTACAACTGTTCTTTGAAAGGGACAAACCTCATTAGATTACAGGTGCCTGGAAATAACTTCTGAGAAAATAGCTGCCATTTTCAATAAAGCTACTTCCTAACAGGAAACACAATTTATTGTGTTCTTTAGCACAAGTAAGCAGCTTTTCTTTTATTTAGATAAAAGTAGTCCCATTTAATGTCACAAATATTTTATTTCTTTTAACCTGTTGGACTGAAGGTGGATCATATTTTTCACTCTAATATTCTAACTTACCTTATAAACTGTTGTGGAAAAGACCTGTAATGATTCTTAAGTTAAAAAAATATGCATTACACTAACTTACAAGTTATTTCATTTACTTGCCATGCCATCTTTTCTTGTACAGAGTCAGAAATGCTTCATTATGCCTCAACTTGCTGGACCTGAAGTTGGCAGTTTGGGATGGCTGTAGGGTGTGGCAGAAGTGTGTATATACTGAATTTCAGTACAAAGTCTGTGCTATCTTTAGTGACACATGGGCTAGTCCTGGGGATTTTGTGTTTCAACATATGTCCTCATTTTAAACAAGGACTCTAGGCATAGGTTAACTCAGTCACCAGCCGTGGAGATGGACTTCAGATGGATTTTTATGAGCCAAGAACCTACAGTTTCAATTAAATAAGTATGCACATGTGGGGTTTTGTTGTTGTTGTTTTATTTTTATTTGTGCTAACATAGTCCATAGAGATCTGAGCTAACACTGCTGTACCTTGCTAAGGACAAGAAAACAGACTAAGAAACCATCAGTGCACAGAATCTCTTGTTACCTAAAAAGAGAAGGGAAGAGAGAAAGGTTAAAAGAGAAAACAGAAAAACAGAAAAGTGAAATCACAGATCATTTCAGAGTCAAAGCTGGGAATAAGATTCCCATCCTTACTTGTTCCCTTATGTTCTTATTGATGAGGCAGAAATCTACATAAAGTAGGTATTCTTTGAAAGTACACAGATTAATAGATCCACCATTCAGATATCCTTAAGACCCATTTTGAATGAAGGTCAGCTTATATCACTGTCCTGCACATATTTGACAAAATTATGTTAACTGTAGTTAGGAACTCTAGTGACTAAAATTGGTGTTACTTTGATGTAAGGACTTCTGGATCATGGGCTGGCATTTACTATTCTACAGCTCACCAATTATGACCATAAAAAATAACAACTAATAATAAATTAATACAATATTATACAAACCTTGATGTCCTAACTTTTCAAAGCTCCCACTGAGATTTCTGATCTTATAATTAATTTTTCTTATACATTATTTTGTCCTTTTTTTCTTTTTAACTTGGACTCTGTGGGTTTCTTTCTTATTAGCTATCTGTGACATGCTACCATATCTTTTCCATTGGTTGATTGGTTGTCTTTTCCCCCCAAAGCTCCTAACTTTAAGAAATGCTTTATCCAGTTACTAAGGAGAGTCTTCTTCCATAGGCTTTTCTGTGATAGCAATTGACTGAATTCAGGTGTGACACCATGCCTTTGACGTTGATTTGCAGATTTTCATAAAACAAAGACTGCAGTATGCTCTTATGATAGTTATGATGATCACTGTTGTTATGTTTGTATTTAAAGGAGCTCTCAGGATACAAACTAAAATATGATATGTTTGGAGGCAAACAACCCCAGTGTTACTTGCATTGAGTGGCAGAAATACAAATGTTACCATCTAAGGGATGATTTATTTAATTTGTAACCTGTGGCCAAACTTTACATTTCATTGTAGATTTTCATCGCTTTCCAGGATGCATATTATTAGGAGTAGTATTTGAGTAGGTTTATGGTTTTATCTCAGAAAATGTTGGATCCATAGAGGTACTTACTACAAGCTGCCCACAGAACACTAGTGTGAATCATTCCCCATCTGACATCTCTGTGGGAATGCATTTCAAGGCATGCGATTTGTTTCAGCATTGCAAACTTTTATGTCAGTTCCATTTGTTTGTTTCTTCTAACATTTATGACCTTTTAACTATTTGGGCATGTTAATTCAAAAACCTTGAAATGAGTCTTAATTAAAAAGGGATGATCTAAAAAAAATACTCCCTCACTCTGGCTAGAATTTCTGTCATATCAGTCCACAGACAAAAACTAATGAGATTTAGGTTTTCAGTTTGAGTTACTAGCATGAGCTTGTGTGATCTTGCTGAACACTGCCATTTGCAAAAGAGCAATTAAAACAGATGACAATCTGCTAATCATGCACAGTTCTATTTAGAAATGTAGCAGTATTTTCCCAGTTTGTGTTTTTGCTTGACTTCCTAAGAGTGAAAGGAAGTTCTATGTATTTATATTGTGTATAAAAGTATGTAAATTTGGGAAACTTTATCACAGATCAACAATTTTCAGTAGGCTAAAAATATACTGCAACATTGTAAACATTTTTAGAGAACACTATGTGTGTATTTGTGTAGTATGTTTGTGTACATATATCTGTGTTTGTGTGAATAGTATATTCTATATTTTTTTACATAAAATTGTTTTTATGCAGATAGACAAATTCTGCATTTGTTAACAATACAAAGTAATGCACCATGTATATAAAACTTGAAGAAAAGCTGATCAGGAGGTGGGAAGCAGGAGTACACATGGTTTGGGATTTAGCAGTAGTGGCATGTTCACAATGAGTTACAGAGGATGAGCTTGCTTGATTTGCTGGTCACTGGTCACCCTCATGATTTTCAGGTTTTGCTTGTGATTTTAGCCTTGAAATCATGAAGGCCTCTCAGTGGTGGTGCTCCACTGATGTTCAGATAGGAACACTGGCTACGCCTAGAGGTGAAGTGATTCTGGTGGCTATGACAGCAATACTGAGAAGTTCCAGTCATTTCGGAAGAACCTCTGGACAATGAAAATTGAGAGAGAAATGGTTAGGAAGAACGGAATAGGAGTCCTAGGAAAAGAGACGGCAATCAGATATAGGTGTTGTATTTGGCCACAACATTGTGATGTGAGATTGTTATTCCTCTGCAGAGTTACCACTGTTCTTCCTAGTATGTCTAGGTCTTATTTGAAGTCTGTATTTCAGCAGCGCAGTGCTTTTTGCCTGGTGTACATTCTGCATGAGTGGCTATGTGAGCTTCTCAGCTATGCACAGGAGCATGCTGCAGGCGTATAAAGCCTAAAGAAATTATTTTCCCATCTTCTTCCAAACTCATGATTTGAGAGGGTGGGCAGTTCCACAGATACTGTGATTTTTTTTTTAATGTTGGCACTATAGGTTCTAAAGAAAAGGATGTTCATTTTACACTTCATTCTGTCATGACTTATCTTGAGAAAATAAAGGAAATATTTTACAGTTCATAGCAACCCTTGAACTCCTCCTATTTTATTTACTATTACTTAATCATTCAATTGCTTTATCTGTATCATAACATGGCAGGATTTATTTTAAAGTTGATGTGTCTAATGCTTGCTTCTTTTTGCCATATGTTAGGAGAATTAGTCAGACACATTAATAAGGAACATATCTGTTTTATAATAAGCCTAGCAATAATACTAGATCAACTGCTGAGTCCTATATGGAATTTTAAGTCCATTATCAGTACAGAAGATTTAATTGCACCTTTAATGGACCATCATATAGTTATTTGAGGAACAGGAAGTTCTATGCTTATTGTATATATCCATTATAAATGTTTTTAAGTTATATAAACAAATATCCTCTTACTTTGTAGGTAAGACGCTTTGTAAAGCTGCCCATTTCTTTTATTGTTCATTTTCTGCAGACACAGAATACAGGATCTGATAGTGTCTTCCATTAAATCTGAAAAACCTCCTATTGACTTCATGGCCAGATTGGGTCCTTGAGCAGTGTAAAATAGAGCTGACTTGAAAATGTACTGCTGTTCTCTGCAGATTGTTCATCTTTTGTGGCCTGCTACAAGGATTCCACTTCCTACAGCTGTATCTTTAATTGAGAATACATTTTAATAAATATTTTATTTTAAAAGGTATATGGAGACCTAATATACTAAAATAAAATACAAGTTACTGACTGTAGGTTATCTTAATGTTTAGGTGTGGGAATTCTGCATAGCACTCATTAGCAAGTGTGCATTCAGGATAGCCAAAGTGCTAGTATATATACAGAATAATTCTCCTACAGAGGTATCCAGACAGCTTTAGTGCTGTAAATGTCTATTGTGTTTATTCAAAATGTTTGAGAGAATTATACACAACTATAGCCAGTAGTAGCTCTGGCTATCCTGTACTTGATGCAGGTTTTCTTTTGAGATGGTTTACCAGGCCTTCAGTTTTACCAAGCTCCGTTTCAGAAGTCCCTTCTTTCTCTCCTGAATTCCTATAAGCATTTTGGTTGCTCTTCATGTGTCAGATAAGAATAAAAGGCCTTTAAGTTAAGGCCTTACTCAATTTCTTTTTTATCTCTCTTCAGTGCACAAAGATGGTAAAGAGCAAAGAGAATGGGGAAATGATTCTGAGTAGGAGCATTCTAAGTGATGGGAAAGTTATCATCTGCTCTGCCAAATAAAAATAAAAATTTTAAAAAATCTAAGAACATGAAAAAAATTGAGAAAGGGCACAGGAAAATGTAAAGACAAGGGAGAAAGTAGGAAAATGGGGTACACCCCAGAAGCTTGAAAAATAAAACTAATGGAAAAGGAAAACCAGAGGGACACTAGACAAGAATCACTGCGTCAGAGTGATTGATTCCAGTCTGTTTTTTTCCCCAGCAGTTCTGATAGGACCTAGACAACAAAAATTGTAAAGGGGTGTGCAGAAGGTGTGAATTTTTACAGCTGTATGAGATGTACATTTGTCTGCTTTCAAGCCAAACTTTTCTTTCTCTCAACAGTTACAGTAAGCTTGTAGAAGTGATGCCACATATGTCAATGATAGCCAAGCACTTCAAAAGTTTCAGCATTCATTTATATAGGTTTATCTTACACTATTGTTTTCCTGTATATCTAATAAGATTTTTAAAGACTAGTTTGGAATAAAAAGGTTAGACTAAGAAAATTAAACCAGAAACAAGTCTGAAATCTTATAAATGTTTGCAGATTTCACTTGGATCAAAAGAAGAGTTTCATGCAGACTTGAAGAGTTCTGATACAGCTTGTACTTTTAGATGAATTATATTCTGAAATATAAGTAGTGTTTCATAACTATGCACTGTGGAGGCTTAATATGCTTCATAATGTGCTTTACTCACAAGGGAGCAACACTTTCTATCCTATAGGTCAGAGAACTAAATAATTTTTCTGTTTAAAAAAAATAAATCAGAATCTTTGTATTGCGATGAGAATAGATGCATATAACATGTCCATGTCCCCGGTGAAGAAAAAATTTCTTTATATTTGTAAATTAGGTGAAAATATGTAATGGCAGAATGTTCTCTTCAACTTTTTCTATATCAAGAGTTATTGGCTAGGTGAGCTTACTGTTTCTCATGTTCCCTCTCCATCACACATATCTCACTTAAATATATGCTCCTCTCTTGGTTGGAAAAAACATTGAGAGAGACATGCTTACATCTTTAACACAGTAATTGTTCAGTTATTCTCATTCTCATTTATGGAGGAAGGATGCTATACTTCACTGATACTGATTAAATATCCTATACTGGGTTCTATATAAATAGCTACAAATGTGCACAATGGTTACATTACATGGTATATTTAACAACATAGCTAAATCAGAAGGTATGAGCTATGCCTTTAGTGATGGCAGTACTAAAAATTGCATGCAAGAAGATTTTTGCTCTGCAACCATGAAGGAAATAATTGCTGTTCAACACTATTCAGTTGAGTTTGCATATCAGTAAAAACACATGCACAGAGGCTCCACCTACATTCCTAGTGCCCTAGCACTGATATGAGTGCAGCATATATTAAAGCTTTAGAAGGTGTTATAGTATTCACAATTTGCAAAGTGTGTGTAATTTTCAACGGAATTAATTTGACCACTGTCAGATGAAATTGCAGTGGTGATGTCCAGGGTTTTTTTGGGTTTTTATTTTTTTATTTTAAACATGAGATTTATGGGAGGACTACTTCTGCTGAGGTGTTAAAATCTTGAGGTTTGCTTTTTTTTTCTTTTCAGTTCATTGCAGATATAAATATATAAAGCAACTTTTTCTTTTTCATATTTTAGATGGAAGACTTTATTTGAAAACTACTGTCATGTATTGAATTTTTCCTGCTGAAAATAGCTGTGCTACATTAAAGAACTTTGCAGTAAGACATTGGCTCATAAGGAGTTCTGTGGAAACAAAGCGTTTTCAAGCCAACTTCTTCAACTTCATTTATCAATGTTCTTCAAATTTTTAAGAATTCTGCAAGAGTGTCCTCCTTTGGTTATCTCCTGTGGCTCAACCCGGAGACCTAGAGAATGTTTGTAAATGTACAGTAGCACTCTTCTTACAGTGAAAATCTGCGTCTCTGCGCCGGACTATTGTATCCAAAATTACAGGTGGGTCAGAACAAGGCCGAGTATTCCCTT
Organism: Falco biarmicus; assembly: GCF_023638135.1. Taxonomy (NCBI): domain Eukaryota; kingdom Metazoa; phylum Chordata; class Aves; order Falconiformes; family Falconidae; genus Falco; species Falco biarmicus. The sequence continues at coordinate 43,476,075 of NC_079289.1, read as the reverse complement.
TTTCAAGGAATGCAGACTCTGTCTGATGATTCTATATTTGAGCACATCAAATGATCCTTCCAGCAGTGTCCAAGTACACTTACAGACTGTTATATCATACCGAAACCAGCAAGACAGCTCAGAAATGAACTTGTAGAGGGCATAAGAGGATTCTTATTAAAAAAAAAAAAAGAAAAAAAAGAAAAAAAGAAAAAAATGGTAAAAGAAAAAAAATTGATACATTCAGTTTGCAAACTATAATCGTGGGTTTTCTTCTAAAGACATTTTTTCCACATGCTTTCCAAGAGACCAACACATATATGTTAGACTACATTAAGTGAAATGGAATTTTGTGTAAGTGAAAAGAAATGCTGAATGTAAACAAACTGTTTTACTGTTCACAAAGTCTCTTTTCCTAAAATAAAAAAAAAAAAATACAATAAAAAGAGTAATAATTTCTCATTGTAAACTGGCAGGGGTTTATGAAATAAAAGACTTCGCTTCTTATCAGACTGTTGGTCACTTGTACAGTATATAACACAAATCACACAAGGAAGGTATTATGTATGCAGTAGAAATCTAGAGTTTAGGAAATGAAAATTTTAGATAATATTGTTTTGTCACCCTGTTGGTCAGAAAGACACCTTTCTAGTTTTAACGCATGCAGGCATGTAAATATTTGTCCTGGAGTCACAGTATTACTGAATGAGATCTTAAGCATCTGGTAACAAGTCAGAATTCTGTATCAGCCACTTTTATTTGTATATTGAGCCCTGATTAGTGCCCTGGTTAGAGCACTTTTAAGAATGGACTGTGGCTGAGCAGCAAGTCAAAATGCCAGAAATATTTTTATATGTTAATGTCATATTACGTCAATGTTGCTAAAAAAAGAAAACCTAACAAACACTTGATGTATCAGTCCAATTCCACGTAGAACTGAGTGATACGGTTGAAGTCTAATTGTCCCTCCCACCTTGTCTTAGGGATGGGTGGTTATGTGTTACTTTCACTGTCGTTATGAAAGCTACAATATGTGTTTTCACCTTTGTGCTGATAACTGGAAGTAAGCTACAACACAGTGCTTATTACATTACTAAAAATTATGTTCTTTGCGTACTTTTGGGTTACCCCTTTAAAGACTGATTTTGTGAATCAGTGCTATTACTGTAAGTTTTGTGATTATGCTTTCTTCATCTAATGTTTTATGCATATAAAATATTATTTATTACATGGAAACATATCAAAACCTTAAATGTCTAAGATGCCTAACTTAAAGCAAATATTTCTTTAAAAATAGTTCTGATTGGATATTAATATTATTTTGTCAAAATAAAAATAATCTAATGTTTTGTAAACTCTAGCACTGAGCTTCTATAGTTTGTAGGTCTTCCTTGCAATACTGGTACACATTTATTTTGTGCAGTTCATATTTACTTCACCACAATCCTTTTTTAACAATAGAAAGATGTATATACAAGTTCACATCACAGTAATTTTTTTTAAAGAAATATTGAGCAATATTTTTCATTAAATATTGTTACCTAATACTTTGTAGTGATATTATTTTCTAACCATGATTCTTTCATAATTTTCATAGTTGCTTGAACACATATGGGATTCTGTACTCCAGTTTTTTCATATGCAGTCTTTAAAGGGTTAACAGCTGTAAAGTTAGATGGACTTGTGGCAAGCTTTTGAATCATTCATATCTGAAAGAGAATTAAAAGCCTACAACTGAAATATGTAGTAGCATCTACCATTGCTCTGCTCCTTGCATAGAGTCACCTGTAAGTAGGTTTAGTAGTTTTACAGTATATACTTTCAAGACCTTTGGGAATGCCTCAGTGTTTGGCTTGGTACATAAATGGAAATGTTAAGGATTAAGGGGGAACCAATTTATAAGCTGGATGTTTAGAAAGAATCTTGCGAAACCCAGTGTAAATATTACAGACCATGAGATGTTACCGTAAGTTGATTTTTTTTTTGCCCCTCTTTAGTTATACAGGTTTTGGGTTGGTATTTTGTTTTTGGGTTTTGATTTGGATTTTTTTGGGGCATAGATTATGAAGAGAAGTTGTGCTCATGTTATTGTTTATATGCTTTTGTAATCTTAAAGATATTAACGTCTAGTTGTTCTATATTATAACCACATTTGCGCTCTATGCAAGCCCTTGGAACAGAACATACTCATCTTCATGTAGGACCTATGAAAATTGTCTATTTTTATCTATATATTTAAAGTTTTCTAAAAATGAAAAAAGGTTATTACGAATTTTGTTGTACAAAATCTGTACAAAAATCTGTTTTTACATCATAATGCAAGAATTGGAAATTTTTCTATGGTAGCCTAGTTATTTGAGCCTGGTTTCAATGTGAGAACCACGTTTACTGTTATTGTATTTAATTTTCTTTTCTTTTCAACAATCTGCTAATAAAACTGTCTGAAATCTCCCTGTGACTTTATTTACAGTTCATCTTTATTAAATTTTCTGAAATGTATAACATCAGAGGAATATTTACTTTCTAATGGGAGGCATCTAAAAACAACATAAGTCAGCTCTTTGTAATGTGAGGAGAACAATGCTGAATGATTTTATTTAACATGCAACTGCTTCTATCTCTAATATGAATTACTGTGGTGAAAAACATCATAAAAGCACACTCTGTGGTTATTGTTTAACAAGCAGATTTTCCATATTTTTTTTTCTTGCCAGCTAAGCAAACTGCCCCCATCTACATGATTTATTTATGTACATTTCTCAGTTTATGAAGCTGTTATTTGTACCTTTTTCCTTTATATTGTGATATTCCCATGATTCTTATTTCACAAAGCTTTGTGCTGAATAATGTAAAGTGGACACATTGATGGAACAAAACATATTATTCCCTTAACTACAAAAATGCAGGGGTAATCTGGTTGTTTTTTTCTCAGATCTCCTTCATTTGATAAAATGTGTTTAGAAACACAGTTTTTAACAAACAGCAAGTATTTAAACACTTAAATGGCATTTGGAGAAATAAATAGTTCTGGCTTAGCATATTTTTTAAGTGGCATTGTGAGGGGGGAAAAAAGGTGATTTTTTTTAAGGTAAAGATGGTTATTGAAAAACAAATCTGAAGATAATTTTGCCGACAAAAAATTCTAAAGTCAGAGATGTAGGATTGATTGTGAGTATTCTTCCTTATTGCTCTGCCTTGCCTGGCCTTGCCTTACTTTCCTCTCCCTTTTCTTTGCTTCCTTTCCAAGCCATACCTATGTGAATGCTTCTGCTTTCATTAGGGAGCAGGCTTGCTTGGGAAAGCAGAAGAGATTAGCTTTCTTGGACCAGCCCATTTCATTATCCCTAGATGGTCTGGGGACTGGAAGTGTGAGGCTGATGGGCTTCCTGGATTCTGGAAGGTTATTATTGCTGGGTAGCTGATTAGGATTTGGGCTAGCTGTATATAGGGCGATTATGGTTTCCTTCCATCTGCATTAAAGTGTCCTGCATGTCTACATTAGTAAGCATCCCAGCTATGCCATAACCAGCTCCCCTGCTATAAATTCTGGCACAGCTAAAGCAGAAGAAAACTGAACTTGTTAATTGCTCAGTCTAGCTTGCACCCAAGACTGAATGATCTCTACAGTGGCAGACTAGCAACATGCCTGTGTGTTTTTAACCAACCTGGGAAACAGTTGCTTTCAGCAGGAAGGACCATGTCCTCACCTAAGTTTCACCCTATCTCCATTAACAAATAAATCATGGCTTTATCTGTCCACAGTAGCTGGGATTTAACAGAGCTGGGGCTGGATGGGCCAGTAGCTAGTCAGGTGTTGGTACTCCTTGTTACAGTACAATCAAGCTCTGTCAAAGCTCAGGTCAAAATCAAGAAGAGCTCACCCTAAATATATCTTCCCTATAATTTAGTGGTAGGTTACAGTCAGATCCTGAAGAACTTTGGGGTCAGCAACTAGATGCCTGAAATTTTAGGAAAAACCTTGAGAAACTGACAGACTCAACTGAGAATTAATTATTTTTTTCCCCTATGGAAAGAGATTTTAAGGTTGAGTTTTGACCTGAAATGTAAACTTCTTCATTTGTTGAAGGTGCTATAAATTCTTGAAAAATGCTTCATTTGTTATTTGCTTACATGTTATTTGACACAAGACTGTGCAATAAACAAAGCCTGAGGCCAAGATTTTCAAGCATGACTGCTGATTACAGATACTTCTAGTTTTGTTGGCCAAACTTCAGCCATTTTCAATACCTTTCATAAAATGCAATGTCCTAGCTCAAGTGTTCTATGAAACTTACTTCTTCAGTAGCTGCTAACTCATCCACAAGATACTGAAGATTTTATTAGTGTGCTGTTGCTGAGCAGGAGCTCATCCTGATCAATGACAACGGTTCCATGACCATCAGTATCACACCATTTCAAGCAGAAGCCTCTTCTGTAAAGTAGTAAAAAGCTTCATTTTCAAAGGAAGAGGAAACAAAAACTTTCTGAAATTAAAGCTCTTAGAAGGAATCAAGTTAGAAATAAAATAGGCATCCAGAGTACCTGGAAGCTTTACAAATGTTCACACAAATGCCAAATACTACTATGCAATCTGGGAGAATTTGCATGTAATCTGTGGATAAAGATGATTTCTTGATCCAAGTTATAGTAACAATGTTTATCGTAGTCCATTGAATTGATTAATTGATCCTCTAAATTTGAATCATAAACATAGAGACAGATTCATCTTGGTGTATGCAGCAAAAGGACAAGAATAAAAACAGATACCAGTTGCAACAAAGGAAATTCCAACTAGATAGAAGCGGGGGAAAAATCAAAATGAGAGTGATGAAGCACTATAACAGTTTTCCTGTTCTTCCTGGGCAAGTTCTAGTATCTCCCATCTTTGGAGGTTTTCAAACCTGAGTTGTGCAAGGCACTCAGAAACCTGATCTAACTTTGCTCATTTAACGAAGGTTGGCATAGTTGACCTTCAGAGGTCCCTTCCAGCCTCAAGTTTTTATGGTTCTAGAACTACAAAACTTAAATGCAGGATGCCCTTGTAAGTGTAACACTTTCTGTACTTGAGTTTAAGAAAAAGCAAAATTTTATCCTGTAAATAGCCAGTTATCAGATCTAGAATAGAAATTGCTGGGATGTGTTTTAGGATTCACGGCTTTTTGATCTTCTGTATCAGGAGGCCAGAAGAATAAGCTGCACTGATAGCAAGGTGATAGAAGATACAGAAAGTGAATACAGAAAGGATAAAAAAAACCCCACTTATTGTAGTGCAGATATAGTTCATTTAAATAATGTGAATCGAAATTGTAGCAATTTTGTCAATTGGTTCTTAGACCAATTTTCTAACAATAAATAAATAAAAGGTAAGAAATAACAAAAAGAACAGCTGTTGAGGATAAAGAAAGTGACTGGACTTGGAGTGAACATTCCCATTCAATTTGTGTGTGTATACTGGCCAGACAGTCTTAGGGAAAATTGGAAATGATGAGCTGGAACAGATCCTTCTTTTAAAGTATACTTCCTTTATTTTTTCAGATTGCATTCTTGAAATTGGTTTGTGCAACCTGTTTGATAATGCTATAGATTTTTCCCACTCTGAGATACAGAGGACTTTGAAAGAGTTAATTTGATTTGTTGTTTTCCTTTGAGTAGGTGTTGTCATGCAGGTTGGGAAGCTGATGTATGGAAAGGTTAAACTTCCAAAACTGCAGAGACAAAAGGAGTGTCTGTGTGCTTCACTGTCTGTACCTGTGAAGTTGCCTCACAGTACAAGTGTATTTATTTAGGGCTCAGTGCTGACAGATTTTGTAGGTTAAAAAAGGCTTTTGTTTTGGGGGTGTCAATTACTGGGTGAATTGTAAAGTAGGGAGAAGAAAAGGGAAGGTAAGATATAGATGCAGCAAACAAACTCATTTGGCAGGCTCATGGGCAAGCAGACATTGTTTTCAATTCCATTCAGAAGCAACTAATAACCATTTGGCTTCTGCTCACTGTGACCAAACTGATGCTGCAGAATCTGGCTTTTCAGAGATGGGATGATATATTGGAAGCTAGAAATAAGTTTCCACGTGGATCTCTTGAACAATCTGAACTCAATTTAACAATTGAAGAGGACAGAGATAAAGTATTACCTTCTTTGTGAGCTGATCAATAACAAGCACACCTCTGGGAAACAGATGCTAGTATTACCCTTTGAAGCCATTTCAGTAGCGGAAGCTGAACAAGTTCACAGGCCACCTTACACAGAACCTACAGAGGCAGTAAATAATAATAAGAAAAAGCTCTAATTCTCAGTTTCTTCCAGGTGAGATCTTATCCTATCTGCCTCTGACTCAAACCTCTACAGCACTGTGAGTGTACACGTGGCATCTCGTAAGAAGATAAGACTCAAGTGGTGAATTAAGGGTTGAAAACAAAATTGCTACAAAAGGTGAAAGTAAGCTATAGACAAACCCAGAGAAAAAAGGTAAATGAAAAATATTATAGTAAAAAATTAGTCCATGGATTTCAGAATTCAAAATGCCTAAAAAATCCTCCAGCAGCCTCCACATGCGTAATTCAAAACTGTAATAAATAATCTGCCTTTTTGAAGTATGTAAAACTTGCTAATTGTTTCCACAACTGCCCTGAATACTCTGTGGGCACTAATAATAATATTTCAGTTCCCCTGTGAAGCACCTAGGTGCCTGGCTCCAGCATCACCTCCTCTTGGGAGCCAAAACCTAAGGTGAACAATGTGATGCATGCGCTCAGAAGCGTCACCACATAAGCAAGCAGAATCATTGAAAGAAGGAAATACACAGCTGCTGACTGCAATTATTTCCACAGTTTCACAGCCTGAGAGTCCCATACCCCATATGCTCTACTACTAGGCTGAACAACCTGCTCTTGCGCTTGTTCTCTTTTTGCTGCTGTTCCTTCTTCCCTGTGCATACCAAACTGTAACTATTTAGTGTTAACACTCTACTGGTAGAGAAGAGAGGGAGCGTGAACCCTCCAAGAGTAGGAAGCAACCTGAATCAGCCGTCTCACACTTTCTTGGGAAAGCGTGCCTACCACTTGCCTTGAGAAGTGGACAGACCTGGTGTCCTGTAGCTCCGTCTCTTAAAAGCACACTAGAGGTGTGTCTATATTAGAAATCTTACATGCAAAAAGGGGCTTCTGTAGCATGAGTTGGCCTAGCATCTGTGCTTGTGCATACAAGCTCTTGAAGCAGTTTCTTTTCCTGGTGGGACCTAGTCATGGAAAAGGACAACATCTAGATTTTGCCACTTTCAATGTGGACCCTAGCAGATGGTGCTCTGTACAGGCCTAGGACCAGCAACTGGTGGAAACTTCATTGCTGGTAACGTCATGGTGAGGCCATGCAGTCCTATAATTGTAACAGATTGCACCACGTCATACTGTGGTACTTCCCTCCCTGTACCACAGTGATCAGCAGTGGAAACACTCAATGACTGGAACGGTTGGCCTCTGCAATTGCATGGCCTCCAAAGGTCAGTGCATTACCTCCAAAGATCAGATGAACCCCGCTGAGGTTCAGGTTGCAAGTGGAACTGATCCATCAGAGCTGGTCAGTGACACTTTGGCTGAAGTGAGGCTTTTGAACAGGCCACGAGGGGACCAAGGAGACGTCAAGTAAAGCGGTAAATGAATGGCATCAGGGATATTGTGCTCTGCCATACTTTATCTTTGTATAAATTATGCTCAAAATAATAAGTTATTTATTGATTCAAAAGGGGGTTTTCTTTTTTTTTTTTCATGCCAGGTGTTACTGGAGTGGAGACAGATCATGACAATAATGAGTAGTGCTTTTCCTTTTAATTTACTAAGCCACTATCAGCATAAAAAGGAGATGTATCTGGGACTGTAGGAGAAGTGTATTTTGTTGCGAGAACAATAGCAGGCACTTAGGACTCCTGCTGACCCTGGACCCTCCTATTATACTTGCACGGGTAGATGAGTTGTACATTGCATTTTTCTAATGTATTTCTGTAGTTGTATGTTATATTCAAGTTTAAAAATACTTCAGCCTTTTAACAAATGCTGCATATTCTTGTAAGTGATGGTCATTAAAGAGAGTGCCACTATATCACTCCTTTGTATTTAATTTGGGGCAGAAAGAGCAAACTGTATTTTGAGCAAGGTTTATTCCTTTTTCAATTTAAGTAATTTCTTTTCTAATCTAAGCTGGCCAAGTTCAATTTAAATTATTGTGCGAATTGTTGGTGAGTTTCTTTTATTTGAATCAGCAAGCATTTGGCCATGGCAAATGAGCTGGCAAACAAAAACATTAGTACCAAGGGACATCTTTGAAAACTGCAGTTTGCTTTTGTATACTGTGAAGAGTTTTCAGTGTTAGAAGTTATATTATTCTTAAATATTGTTCCATTCAGGGTAAAAAATTCTGCTTTCTTCTTTGATTTTCATCCCATTCTTCTATCATTGTATGTAAAGAATGAAGTTAATAGGAATGCAGGTAAAACCAGAAGAGTTCAGGTTCAACCAGTTCTTCTCCATTTTGGTCTTTTAACTCGGTGACACTCTTTTAATCCTTAATTTTTTTCGTAGCTAGTAAAATTTTCAAAATACCCATAAAAAAATCTTAAGTGATTTTGCATATTTGATTAGGCTTTACAATGCAATAACTAGGGATTCTCAGCCTGCAGACCACAGAGAGCTCAACAGAAGCATCTACTTGGCTGACAATATTTCTGTCAGACTCCTCAAATGCAGAACAGGAGCTAGCAAGGACTACATGAATCATTTTAGCAGCAGCCATAGCTGATCCTATCTGCCATATTTCTCTGAGTCACTGCTTTACCTGCTAACCATACGTTCCTCTGTAGTTCTTCTGAATGTATGCAATAAATCCAACACCTGCAAGCAGGCCTGTGTGTACAAGGCTTTACTTATATCTTGTGCTTCCGAAATACACTGATTTTACTGAGTATGTGCAAAACTGCCATCCTTTATATATGCAATAAACTAGAGTTTTCCATGACATGAAAAGCGTCATTACTTATGCAAGGCAATCAGCCTAAATGCACACATAGGACATCCTAAGATGTGGCACAGATTATATACCATGACCCTCCTTCGATCTTAACAAAACATAGTCAAAAAAAACCCTCAAAACCCCACCAACGAATCAACCAACCAGAAAGGTTAGAATTATTCTTTTAGGCTATTATAACAGAAAACTGAATGAAGTTAGAAGTTTCCATGTCATAGGAATGTGATCATTCATGCTGCTGTGCTGTTAAAATGGTTCCTGGCCAGGTGGGGGCCTGTGCCAGATAGTACTACTGCAGACAGTTCTGGGGTGGTGCAGCAGCTAGCATGGGTCAGGCCCAGAAGACAGTCTGTGAACAAACAAGTTCACTTTGGAGGGTGAGGGAGTATTGCATAGGAAGCTTGCTCTATACTGTTTGGACACAGGGTTCCTGAACTTCAGTGATTACATTGTAATTTATCAGTATGCATCTTGCTTTAGCATACAACCCACACATGACTGCTCAGTTGTACCATACCACAAACCACTCCAAACACCCCATCATATTCAAATTGCATTGTTTTCATCTAAATCTAGTCACCTGCACTTGCTGCCAATGTGAATCGTACTTTCATATTTCCAGACTCCACCAGTTGCCCCATTATTCAGCTACTCACCTGAAGAATGCTTTATCTGGGAAAGGAAAGGAAGGAAGATTCATCCCTAACCTAATTGTCTTTAAAATTAACTACAGTGGCTTTCACTGTAGCTAATCAGGCTAGAATGAAGCCAAGTCTCTCTCTCTACTGGGTGGTCACGTTCCTAATTCACTGTTTCAATGCTACTTGCAAGGACTTGCATGAGCGGATGTTTCATGCTCAGTAAGGAATGGGATTCTCCAGCTTGAGATTTCTTTTCAGATACCCCTAGCTCTCCTTAAAATCAAAATCCTCCAGAGAATGAATTACTGATGTGGAAGAAGCTTTAAGTGTTAAGAAGAGTTGAATTTTCCTGGGGAAGTGCCTCTTTCTCCTGAATTCTTCCTGCAATGAACAGAATTCTTGATTACCTAGGTTTATGCACCCTCCTGTCTTGAGATATTATTATTATCATTATTATTATTATTATTGTTGTTATTATTGTTATTATTATCATCATCATCATTCTTATTATTAAAAATGTCTTTCTAATATTTTTCATTCATTTATTCTTTGTGTGTGTGTGTGTGTTTGCATTCAAATACATATACTGGACTCAGGGTCCTGATTTGAACTCTTGAGATACTCCGGTGAGAGTTATAGCCGTGTATGAGTCCCTCCAAAATGGGTGACAAGTGAATGCTGATAGGAAGGTATCCGTGCTTTTCCGTTCGCCTTTAAATCCCAAGACCTGGGTAATGGCATGCAAATGGAGCCTACTGAGCAGGAATCAAGCAGGTAACTTTTTAAAGCAGTTACTAATATTTTCTGGCATTGAAGCAGTAAGAAGATTCAGTGATGCATATTCAGTTTGTCAAAGTTATGGTTTGATACGTACTGGGATTTTCAAACTGCAAGGATAGCCCTTTAAAATTTCAGTGGGTGCTTGTGCTTTTGTAAAATCCCATGAAGTGCTTTGTTGCATCCTACATCAGTTACATACCTCCCGAAATCTGGCCTCTAGAGGTGAAAGGATCTTGGACAATGGCCCTATTGTTAATCATTATTTCCAGTATAATGCAACAAATGTTCTAACCTTGAAAGAGGCAGAGGAGTAAAACCCTAGGCCTGCCTCCTTATCCTTCTTCCTTCCAGGTTTTATTCTTTTACAGCTGTAGCAGTACAAAGCAGCTACAACTAAGATTATGAATCATAGTTGCTATTGCCATTTACATAACACCCATATGTAGATTTATCTGCACACTTTCAGTTTGATAAACTGTTGGCATGTAAATATTTTCTTGAAGAAATTCCAGTCCAGCTGTTTTTGTTTACAAATCTATCAATGGTTAACACCATAGAATGTATTTTGCCAGTATCTGAATTACAATTACAACTTGCTTAATTGTGAATTAATTATAAAAGAGGAAGACAAAACTAAATAATAAATATTTTGCAGATTTTGGAACCATGCCAGCTTTGCCTGCATTAATTTTGGAAATGTGAGGACTTATGCTTGTAAGTCTCCATTCTACTATTCTTTCTTATTATTTATTTGTACAGTTAATTGTACAAGGAACTCTTTCTGAATAATTATTTCATTGTACCTATTTTGTCTTCAGAGCTTCTTCTTCTTATTCCTTTTTTAACTTCTTGACTTCTGCTTGATCATTCTGTGGATTTAATTAAGAGCTGGTTTTGATACACCAGTCACAGTAACATCTAAACCGACCTGAATACTGAGTTTTTGCAGGTTTTAAAAAAACTTTTTGAGGTACAGGATCAAAGAAGCTCTGGAATTTCACTTGTGTTTAGCAGCAGGTTATTAGCTTTGCTTGTTGCTGTTTGACCAGTGATGCAGAGACGTGCTTTGAATTTATTGAATTCTCCCTTTTTGCATAATCGTTTGTTACACCTTCATTACGATTTGGTACAATTTGAATGGATCAGCTCTGGAGACAAACTATGAAATATATTTCCCCTAAATTAGGATAGCTAAAAGTGAGATTCAAACCAAAATTCTTCCAGAAGTTCATACCCTTTACAAAATAGCTAGTATCCATGTATCTAGTATGTAAGCCCTCTAGTGACACCAGCCAGAGGAACAATATGCATACAACTGGGTGTAACACATCTGTAGCACTTGGTAAATAGTGGTGGTACTCATGTATTCCTTGCTGGTTTCTTCATATTGCTTATGATCAAGAATGTTTGCATGTATCTCCCGTGCAGAATCTGAGGGGCACAACATTGGGGATCAGAATGAAACAGCACTTGACTTTTTATTTTTAATGATTTTTGCATTGTATTCATTGCATTTTTTACATTTAAATGTTTTGAGATTTTAAAATGTTACAGACTATTTTTGTCATGATTTTTCACTTTTTTCTTACAAGAAATGAAAGAATATTTTACAATACAATGCAGAAGTAACAGGTAAGTATTAAGAGTGATCTCCAGTTCATACACCACGAGTCTAATTTTCACCTGGTGAATCAGTCTTCCAAAAATAATTACCCTGTAATTAGGTAAAAGTGTTTCTGAAATACTCTAGAGGAAAATCTTGTTTTCTCAACTAAATTCTGTAAATATAGGTGGCCATAATCTTTCTCTGAGACTAGGAAAGGTGTCTATTCTTCTTTGGTTATATAGTTAATTTAGTCAATTTCTTTCTGAGACTGCTTTCTTAGGCACCTAACTGAGGTAGTAAGTCTCATGACAATCATGAACTTTTTATTTCTTTATTTTTCTTTTACATTAATCTTTCACATCTATAGAAGCATGCGGAAGGCTACTAGATTGACCTCATGAAGAGTTTCTATATATGTCATCAGGAACCAGTAATGACAACCAAATACAAATTTTCTGTTTCAGATATAACACACTGACAGACTTATAACTACCTTTACAACCAATGATTTTTCCTCAGTTTTTGTATACAGTCTCTATATTTTATAGGCATTATTACAGTTTCATTGTGTCACATAGGTTAGATCCCATTTAGACTTGGAAGTCATACGGCAATTTAAAGCTGTAGAAACTAGGTATCTACCCCCTCCCCCCTGCCACCCCGATACTGTTTTAATGGTACCACTCCCCATAAAACTGGCTTAGACAGTTGTTTCACTAGATTAAAACATACTATTCATGTTTTCTATCAAAAACAGTGAGCAGCCTTTCTTTTAGCTACTGTTTTATGCATAGAATCAGATGCTGAGTGTATAGTCTCTTAATTTTGTTCCTGTTTATATAAGTTAAAGTTATGAAGTTGTGGTTATTAGCAATAACACTTAGAGATTAACTATTCAGGTACTTTATTGATTAACTCTATCATTCATAAAGCCACTAGAAAATATTTAGCTATATGATTCATTGACTTTCCGCATAATCAGCCTATGAATTAGATGACTAAACTTGATTGGCTGACAATGTGAATGAGAAATTAATTTGGTAGAATATTTTTGATGTATTTTATCTTCCTCTGGTACATTATCAAAAATGAAACGTTGTCCATAACATTTAGAATATCTGTTGTAAGTCTAGTTGCCATCTAGTGCCAACACTCATTTCTATTCATAAATAATGGGGCAATACTTACACTTTGGAAGGCAATATGTTTTTCTCAATTTGTAATGGAGTTGTGTAATGTCATGTCCATAATGCAATGTAAATAACATGCCTTTCATGAATGAATACTTCAGGCAATTATTAAAATAACTGAGGGTGGTAGAGAGTTAGAAAGATGAAGAGAAAGAGTAGGAGAGCTTGAACTTCACTCATTGAGGTCTCCAACATTTTGGTTTGCTGAACACATGGTGCTTATGATCTGGAAGTGAATCCATCTGATAGGACAGGGAATTGTTTTTCTGGCTTTCTCATAAGATGTTAGCTCCTTCAAGGTAATATATCATAAATAAGAATAACACTGTGAATTCTTGTCACCACAATAAAAAGATCCACTCAGAAAAATACTTCTAAAATGGCATTATGTCATTGGGAGAGTTGGATTTGTCCTGTTGTCCCTCCACAAACCTTTAAAACTTGTTCAATTTACAAATAAACTGAAAGTAAGGGCTGTCTTGACAGTTCAACCAGGTGTGTGAGAGCTTAGCAGGGCTTTTTTCAAAGCATTATTAACAAAATTCTGCACTAAGAGTTTACTGAACTATTCTGTAGGTGATGTGTGATTTTTAAAAGCTAACTCAGTCTCCTGTACAGATTTTCAGTAGCACCACAAGCAGTAAATCATTCCTGTTTTTTAAATGACTGTGAAAGGAGGGATGACATCTGTGGAAAGCAAAGGTGACATTGGAAGAATCCCTTTAAAATCAGGCTAACCCCTAAATGTAAAGGTGCCTATACAGCTGAATTCGTGCAAGGGCTTCCCAAATGAGTATATTAGTACATTAACTTCATAGTTTTTCATTTGGCTGTAAATAATGAAAAGGTGACGGTTCAAGATTTTTTTCCTCTGGGCTTTTGGTTTCACCTACTGGATTTATTTATCACAGTGTCTTCTCACCTCTTTTTCAATACACCAGGTTATAGTTCTTCACTTTGCCCTGGTCTTGGTTCAAGGTCCCAAAATCTGAGGCACTCGGTAAAGGTGGGCCTTTTCAATTAACATTTAAGAAATCATGGAAGCTGTGACTTTTCAGATTACATGAAATTCCTGTCTTTGTTGGTATCTAGAAAATTAGATAAGGTATTACCTGTGTATGAAAAATTATCTACAACTACCTCTAGAACTTTTGGGATGAATTCTACAATCAATTTTATCTACAAATTCTAGCCTTAATGTGCCCTCCTAAACAAAATGAAAATACCGGATAACAAAAATATTTTTTACTATCACTTCACTATGTCCCTTAAGACTTTATTCCCAGGCTTCATCCCTCTGTCTTCTGTGTGTGAATGTAGCTATGTGTGAATACTGCTGATTGCATTGTGAGATTGCAGATGATTAAAAAAAGAGTGTAGTAGGAAGTGAGATTTACCTTTTGACTTCTATCTTTTCCATCTGCTGTAATACTCGCTCACTCACACACACACATGCACACGCACTTTGGTTTCCAAGCGCAAAGTGATTTTGGTGGTGAAAATGAGTGAAACTGATCTTGCCAAGAGTAATCTCCCTCCACCTCCCTTTCCTTTTCGCAAGCCTGTCTAAACCCTGAGGTGACACTGAAGGTGATGCCCACAACTTCCATTCCAAATCCTGATCCAGCAAACTTAGAGCTAAATTCTGTTTCCTCTCAGAGCCCAAGGAACAAAGTTACACTAGGAAGCAAAGCCATGCTGTGCTGTACTTCCATCCTGATAGAAGGAAGAAAGCTCACAAGGTTTCTGTTGCTTCTGCAGTGCAATTCACCCAAGGAGTAATTTTTGTGTGTGCAGAGGACCCAGAAGCTTTTGGCTAGGAAAAAGTTATAATCTATGCATCAAGTGTCTTTTGAGCCATGTAGTGCTACTTGTTACTACACTACAGCTTAAACTGCTTCCTGCGGGTTGTGGCTTCTTCCCAGATCATTCTCCTGTCAATGGCTGTAACGTACTGAGCCTAATCAGCTTTCTCTTTTACTCTTTGCTGCACTCATCCCATCTCCTATACACTGATCCTTACCCCATTTAAAATTACTTTGTAAACCATTCTTCTCCAGATAGTTCACATCTGTCATACAATTCTTGTTGAATTATCAAACAAAACAAAACAAACCAAACAAAAAAAAAAGAAAAAAAAGGAAAAAAAGGAAAGAAAAAATATATTTGTCTGCTAGAAACTGCCTTTGGAAAGCCATGGTTTATCCTATTTTTAGATTATCTTACTTCTTCAGAAAAACAACCCTGATCTTTCAAAATATTTCAAACCACTAGGATCTCAAAGATTGTCTTACATAAACAAACAAATAAAAAAACCCAATTCTCCAAGTCACAACCTATTCATTTATGATGCAGAAAAGATTTGCCATGGAAAACAGCTACAATGTGCAATGTATACATGTTCTTACAAGAAAGCCGGTAAGCCACCTATGACACAGATCACTAAGCATATTTTGGCATTAAGGTGGCTACTTACAAGACTCATATATCCCACGTACAAGATTAATTTTCTTTCAGAACATTTAAAATCATTTCATGGATGCAGTAATTACACTATACTCAAACCATGCCAATCAATCACTGCTCTGAATCAATATAGTAGGTGTTTTTCAACTATTTATAAATAACAATACTCATATATGCCAAATATCTTATAAAAGTACAATTACTTAGAATAAAGAGCATATTTGTTCTTGCATTGATTTAACTCCTTTTCATGCTCTATAGGTTTGCCATATATATGTCTGTCTGTAAATTCAAGCTTGTGTTTAACTTTTTCTTTGCAGCAGAGTTTTCCTTACTTGCCTCATTTCACTTTCCATTCTGTGCTGCAGATAAACATGAAGTGAAATGGATTTATAGGCTTGTTTATTTAAATGTACAAGTGAACAGTTTTACAGGCACAAATCACAACTGTTCACTTTTCACTGGAAACTAGTAGAAGGAGACCCCCGGAAAATGCTGTACAAATGGTTCACTGAAAACGTTAATTTTCCATGAAGATTGTGACTTGCAGATATATATGGGGTTAGGGGAAGAAAAAAAGGGAAAGATTAAGGAAACCATGGTCAATATATGTTATCTCAACCATTTCAAAAATTAGTTTTGAAGTGTTGCCTAATGAAAATTTGATGGCAATTTAATGCAAATAAAGATTAAATCTGTGTAATTTATCACTTTCTGGATTTTTAGTTATTATTTTATTTTATTCTTTTTACTCATTACGTATTTATTTCCTGCCGTCTCAGTTATCTACAGTGAAATCCTTCTCCAAGTGAAGTTACTCAGGTGACTTAACAACTGGCCCATCAGAGTGAGGAGGGAAAACGGAGATGAACCTTCAGTGTTTCCTCTAGTTTTTGATAGGAACTAAGGAAATTTTGTACAGCTTCAATACAAGACTATCAGTTAGCCACAATGTTAATTCAAAGCCAGTCTTAAGTTCATGAACCTTAACAAACCTTTTGATGAACCTCATTTATGTTTGGCATTTGTAATGAAACACAATACTATGAGAGTTTCACATGGTTTTGGGTTTCATTGCAAACATCTTGAAAGTAATTACTATTACTTTGAAGGTATAAAATACCATGGAGCAGA
Source organism: Falco biarmicus (assembly GCF_023638135.1). NCBI lineage: Eukaryota > Metazoa > Chordata > Aves > Falconiformes > Falconidae > Falco > Falco biarmicus. The sequence continues at coordinate 43,459,263 of NC_079289.1, read as the reverse complement.
TCCTCACTAGGTGTAAACTGACAACTCTGCACCGAGTTCACTGTCAGCAAACACCCTTCATAATTTGATCCTTTAATATATAAACAATACTTGTCATTGACCCCATTAATTTTCATTCAGTTAAATTGAATAAAAATGGTACTGTATCATATTCTTTCAGTACAGAAATATGCAAGATTTATACAGACGATATACAGGATTTTAAGTTCCATTTGGACATCTAAGGAAACAAACTTCTTGCCTAGAAAATAGATGTTATTATAACTGCAATAAATATGCTGACACATTACTCACTGTTATGCATCCAATCAATATTAGCCAGATTAATTATTTTTGCTTAATCTGTAGCATTTTTCCTGTCAGAGCAGCATTAGTTATGCAAAAGTGGTCATACATTGTCAAACAGAGACTCATCTTGATTATTCTTGGTTATTTTGGGTATAAGTACAATCCACCCTGACTGTTAGTCTGCCCTTGGGAGCCAAGCAATTTGGCTGTTATTATAATGAGGTGTGGCTCATCATAAGGGTGATTATAATGGGGTTTAAGGGAATAGGGAGTCAAGCCTTCTGTATATTATCTTTCATTTTTTAAAGACTGTACTTTGGCATAATGGTTGAGTATTGTAGCATTTTTGTTCATTGCATGTCTTCAGGGGTTGAGATATCCTCCAATGGACTATTTTGATACTAATAGGAAAGCACGTTTAGAACATGAAAATCCCTGTATCTGTTCCTTCAGGCAATTTGTTCAGAGTGTAATTCACATCTGATGAATACTTGGTGACACTGAATGGTCCAGTGAAGATTGGCGCTAATTTTGTAGTAATGCTCTCTGTTGCATCTGTGTCTGAGTGGGGAGGTATTTTTCACCAGTTCATGAACATTTAAACATCACTTGTATCTTTTTGTGATCATGATAATACTTTCTACCCTGCAATTTCTTATTGAAGTTGCCCTAAAGTGGTTGTAGATCTGAGCTGCAATCTTTATAACCTTCTTTTTTTCTGAAGAGGACCAGGTTCAGGAACAACAGTTTCTTTTAAATCATATGGTGCCGTCTTCAAGAAAACAAAAAACTTGCCATAAAAAAATGGTTACAGTTTTCCCCCATTTCTCCTTATGAATAGCATTGATGAGATTATTTTTATTAAAACCAGATGCCTTAAAGTGTCACCTAAAAAGCCAAACAAATTGTAATCTCCTTTGTGTAGGACGTTATGGGTTTTAATTTTGCTGTTTGGTGAAAGGTTTGACAGGTGGAAGAACAACCTGTATGATACAAAATTACCTTCTGAAGAGGCGTTCAATGTATCTCCCAAGTGTGTTGATGCTGAACAGGAATTCCTAACTATATCTAAGAATTAAACAAAAAAAAATTCCCAAGGTGTGTCAGAAAACATAATTCCATTGCCCATGTGTGTATTTCTATAACTTGTTCCTAGAAGCATAGACCTATTCTGACAAAACTGGAACATGGCCTTTTTGTTCAAGAAGTTTGGGTTTATCTACATAAATGTAAAAAAATTATCTCTATCCCTTTCTTTTGACTGGAGAACATAATATCATTTATCTTCTACTTTACCCTTTTATGAAGTAGTCTAATGGCCTCACAAGTCAGTAGAATGCTTTTCTACTGTTGGCACATTTTGTGAATGTAGGCAATTCCCTTCATTATAATTTTGTTTCAGCTCTTACCTTATATTTTTAATTTGCATGATATAAAAGCAGACCTTAATCCATTTGACCTAAGGACCTAATGTTTGATGACTTCAAGTGTTACAAAAATAATAATAGTAATGGTGACAGTCTGGAAATAAATAAATAAATGTATCTATTTATATATATATTGTTGAAATATTTGCTATCAGTTTAATCTACAGTTCAAAATAGGACAGGTAAAATCCTGCAGATCAAAACCAAAAGCTCTGTTTGTATCAATTGTTGTGCACAACTGCTAAATTTTACACTTCTCTGTATCACTGACTGCTATTAAAAGATAGCCATTTAATTGCAAGTACTAGGCAATGGCATATGTATAGTAATTTTGTTTCTGTAGAAGATTCTGTGAAGGGCTGGCACGTGATGAGAATTGTATTGAGCATTTTTTGAATAATAGATACTTTAGAGCAGCTTTGTTTAATGTCAGGAATGTAGAGTTAGGGTAGAAACTATTTCATCATTCCTTGTCAAAAAACATGTGTTTCACTAGTGGCTACTTTTTGTCTCAGATTCCGGTAGAAAGAACACAAAATAATATTTGGGAAAAAATATGGCTTATAAACTGTACTTATAAAAGTAAAACTGTTGGATTTGGTACTTTAATGTAGAAATCCTCATACTCAGAATTGCCTCCAGTTTCCAAATGATCAAGGAAATACATACTTGTAACATCAGTTACGTTCTGTGTAGTTTTCTATCCTGAACACTTGATGTTATTGTAAGACTTCTCTTTTTTGTACGTTGAAAAAAATCCAACCTTTATTAAATCTTGCTCCTTCAGTTTCTTCTTATCCTTTCAAATTATTGGGTATTTATTTCTGTGTTAGAAAATATATTTCAAACTATAATATTTGGAGCAATTCACTGCTAAGCAATAAATATATGTCTCCAAATTACACTTCCCCCTGCAAGCTATGGAAGTTTCAGTAAAATCACAAACTGTCTTGCAAGAGTGCCTACTTTTCAGTCTTTGAGTGTCTGATATGAGAGATCTTGCAAATATGTTTCATCCGCATTGGGTTCAAAGCACAAAATACCACCAGAGAGTCCATTTCTAAAGCTAGAAAAGCTCCTCTCTGGTATGTGCAGTGTTCTGTTGTCGTGTGCTAATATCCTGTCATTTCTCTAAGCATCTTTCTGTGCGAATGCTGCACCGTGGCCCTTATGCCATGCCTCTATGTGAACTGTAAACACACTTTTAAAGTCTTGGAAAGCTTTGAAGGGCGTGATGTCTGGTGCTTGCTAGGAATATTGCAAGGCCTTCTAATTTAACCAGTGTGCTCAAAAGGGACAACATATTTCACTGTAATACTATATAATGTTAACACTGAGTGACAACATAGACCTCCGTGAATTATGGCAGAATGTAATGACTTTTGACTACTGCCTGGATGTTTCAAGTGTAGCTGTATCTGAAAAAAAATCACCACACCCAATAAAACCAAATCCACAAAAAACTTCATAGGATAATTTCCTTACTTTTCAAGGAAAGAATGATCTAAACATCTTTCTGACCATGATCAGAATAGGTAAGTAGGATTTGATATTGAGAAATTACCATTAAAATTTCTTAGCTTTAATGACTGCTGATAATGGTTCTGACACTGCCAGGATTAAGTATTTGGGCAGGATGAATAGCTGTATAATAATCATTATCTGTCCAAACCTGTTTGGTTTGGGGTTTTTTGTGTGTTTTTCTCCCACTTGAGAGGAGTTGAGAGAGACAGCCTCCTTTTCTCCAGACTAGACAAGCCCAAAAAGCTTAGCCACTCCTCGTAGGACATCCCTTCCAGCCCTTTCACCAGCTTTGTTGCCCTCCTCTGGATGCCTTAAAAAGGACCTTCACATTCTTAAATTTTGGGGCCCAGAACTGCAGACAGCGCTCAAGGTGAGGCTGCACCAATGCTAAATACAGCAGGGTAATCACCTCTCTGACCAGCTGCTTGTGCTGTGTCTGATGTACCATACGATGCATTTTGCCCCCTTGGCTGCCAGGGCACACTGGAGACGCACACTGAGCCTGCTGTCCACCAGCACACCAGATCCCTTTCTGCAGGGCTGCTCTCCGGCCTCTCCTCTCTGAATCTACATACTCCTGCCCAGGTTTTGTCATCCTATTTTTTTTTTTTTTTAAGCTAGGGCAAGTCTTGTCAGTTATGTGGGGTAATGCACTTTTCAACACAGTAAACAATTGCAGAATCAGATTGTGTGCCTTCAAGCAAAATGAAGACCAAAATTCACTTCCTGTGAGTGAAAATAAAAAAGGAAATTGTTCTTGAAAATGGTGGGAAATGTACGATAACTTTATATAAAGTACCTGTATCATGCTTCACAGTAAGTCTGCACAACAGTTGCAGTATGAAGATAAATACTTTTCCATAATTGACATACTTAAATAGAACAATTAAAACAATTTAAAATCTTTTCTCTTTTACTTTCCTGATAGCTCTGAACTTAAACAAAAGGTCTGTTGATTCCTTCTGATGGCATTTCCTGGATTTATTTCTCAATAATGATACTTTTGGGAGCAATTCTATAGGGAATGAGATTGATCACCCATCACTGCTGCTGATGTGCTGTTTAACCAAGCTGGTGAACCATAAACTGTCATCAGAAAGGGTATCAGACTAACAGTGTGTATCATGCAGCTTACTCTCCTGTGCACCTAACAATGATGATAATTCTCTTAGTCCATTAGACAGCACAAGGCCCTGTTAAACAAGATACTGGAGTGGTACACTTTACATGACCCAAAAAAGAAACCAAATCCTGCTAGATGGGCTAACTGGTGACATAAACTGAATCCATAGGTCATGGAGCAAGAAGCCTAGTGCTTCATGCCTTAATAGGACTTTGACATACAGACAGGTTTTCTAAAGCCGAAGCTTTCTTTGATAATAATAGATATGCTCTAAAAAGGTATGAGAGCTATGCTCTAAAAGCTAGCATAGCTAGCTAGCTCTTGTGAGCAGTGAAGAAGACTTGTTCCAAAATCATGTCAGCTCACATTATTTTCAAAGAAACAGGGAGAGAAAAAACAGTAAGAATTTAAGGAATAAACAATGTTTATATTTTTAATTGTTGTTAAATGTTATGTACTTGGCGTTTCAATGTTGGAAACTGTATCAACATGATTAAAAAAGTTATGATTACTAGAGAAAGTTTATGATCCAGGGCCCCAGACCTATGAATTTTTAAGGACAGAACCTCAAGGGATGTGCACAGATCGATGGAGGTGTACATAACCCAGTGATTGACATTTATGTTCTGTTTTTAACTTGTATGCATAATTCCTACTACTGACTTCAGTGGAGATAGTCACATTTCCTCCTTTCATGCTTTTAGTTTTCTCTTCTTTCATGCAATTAGTTTTTGGAAGATCAAAGCTTAAATTCGTCCTGGTTCTTCTATCTTGAGATGTTGAAACCTGGTGTTTTGTGGGTTGTTTTTGATTGTTTGTTTGTTCGTTCACTCGTTTGTTTTTTTTCTTTCTGAGTGGATCATTCAAATGATCTGTCTAGGAGTATTCAATGAATAGTTAGGAGGCTTTTGCCCCAAATTAGTACTGCTGAGCAAGTTGCAGATACTCCCAGATACTGTAAAGTCCTCTCAGGCTTGCAGAAATGCCTACCTCTATTCATACTGTAGCTGTACCCTCCAGAAACCCCTAATTCCAGATAAAACTTCCTTTAGAACTCTGAAGATGGCCTCCTCACTTTTTTGTTCCCTAGCTCTATGATCCTGAGTATTCACCTAGAAGCATACATGCACGTACTAAATATAATTATTTTTTTTTCTGTTTCATTCTAGACCTTCTTGTAAGGGATTCATCTGACCAAATTTTTGATTATTTGCAGCATGTGACATCAATAACTAAAGTAGTCAGTGAGGAAAAACAGACTCTTCCAGGGCATAATTCATTTTATCCTTATGTGAGCGTTTTGCCATTTTATCATTATGTGAGCACCTAAAACTGCCTATTTTTCTGCTTTAAGAAAGTATACAGTGATCATCTCCCAGGTAGAGGGTATCCATCCTGTATAGTAACTATAACTGTAGATGCCCTAATTTAATTAGAGAAATCCCATGACTTCTGTCCAAACTACAGCCTCTTCAGGTGTAAGCACAGGCCAGTACAGCTAGAGCAACCCATTGTTTATTGATCCCCGTTGAAAATTTTTGTACAAATGCTTCTGTATTTTCTCTCACCCATCTCTCACACCTAGAATGAGCTTGCCACAAACATCTGCAAAGTTTGTTTATGGCTCTTTTACAAATTGCTTCTGGACATTTTTCTTTTCTGTCACACCTGTCAAAACCTTGAAAATGTGTAGGCCAGCAACGGTCTGAGACACTTACTGAACACTGGCTGGAATTTCCCACTATTTCTGCATCTGTATCCCTGCTGTGGCCTCCTTTTTTCGGTGCAAGCACACAGAGCCAGTAGAAGCTCTTTCGGTGGACAGTCCCTAGCATACTGGGACTTGTAGGGCCTGTGAAAGTGATTAAGCTAACGGCAACAACAATAATGAAATTATGACAGTAGTAATACTAATAATGTGCGAAGATGCAAGTAAATAAGAAAAGATTTAACTGGGAAAAAAATAATTCTGAAATGAATGTTCCCTATGTGCATCATCTGCTAAGAATTCACACAGCTACAACAGAATTAGGAAGCTTCAAATAGAAAGTTAAATCATTGTCCTAAAATTAGGCAGTACCCTCACTACATTAGGAGGTAGGAAAATTATATACTGATTCGAGCAATCATCAGAATAATCATCAGAGCCCTGAAGGCACTGCCAGACCTAGCTGTCCATGCCCAGCCCCTCAAAGTCTCCCCCACTCCACTCATGGCCCAGGATCCCATTTCAGCCCACAAGGGTCACCAGCCTCAGCAATGTCACAGCAGGGCTGGTCTCCAGCTCCCCATGGACCTGCCCACCCTGGCCATGAACCCCACCAAGTTGGTCCTACCCAGATACTCACGTCCCAGCCCAGACTTGACCCACCCTCATGGAGGTGCCCAATGCCCAGGGCTGGGGCTGCCCTGGTGCCCTCTGGCTGCCCTGCTCTTGGCTGGGGGGCGGGATGGGATCTGGTGGAAGGTTACCCTGATGGATATCATGGGGAAACCCCCAGGTACCAACATCAGCAGCACCCTGATAATCTTGGTTGTAATGCTAAGTGTAATATCTGGTCCTTCAGCTCAAGGTTATGTAAGTTCATCTGGTATGTATTCAATTGTTCTTATGCACAAGGAATAGTAAGATATTTTCTTCTCACTGCTAGAGAAGGTCAAAATTGCACAGGATGTCAACAGGAGTCAGGAAGAAAAGCCATGTCTACTGACTCTTACCCCTTCCTTGCAGACAACTCAACTTTACTTCATAATTCCTCAGGGAAGAAAATATAAAAATATTGTTCATTATGATACAGGTGAGTTATTTTTGGGGGGGGGCAACTAAACCGAAAGCAAATGTAAAAGCAAACAAGGTGTTCATCCCTCTTTTTACAAGTTTGAAACTTAGGTTCTGGTCACAGTAGTGTAATGCTTATGCATTTCATGTTTTAAAGGAATGCTTTTTCTCCATAGATTTTTATAAAAACACTTGGCTGAACAGAGATGTCTAATCTCATCCTGGACATCCAAAGGATTCGGAGATCTCAGCACAGGTTTGGCAGATGCAACAGGAAAACCACAGGAAACATGTGCCTTTCTGCACTGTCATCTAGAGGCCAAGAAAAGAAAACCCAAGGGCATTTTACATCACACTACAGCCCTGCCTTTAAGCAAGTTAATTACATTTTTTTGTTTTGTTTTGTTTTGTTTTGTTTTGTTTTTTAAGTTTTAGTTAATGATTCCTCTTATCCTTCAAAATAAAAATACAGATTTTATTTGTCTTGTTTATTTGAATACTATCTTAAATATTGTATATTTTCTTTCCTTTTTTCCCTAGAAATGACAGAGGGTGCATGCTAACTGACCAGCCAACTTAACTGGCCAGCTATTACTGACAGAAGAGATAGGTCCTTTCTATTGACAGTTTAGACCAGAAGCATTTGCACTAAAGGACACTTTCTCTGTTTACTACAGAAGGAGCAAAGGAATCAGTCATAGAATCATAGAGTGTTTTAGGTTGGAAGTGACCGTAAAGACCATCTAGTTCAAACCCCTCTGCCATGGACAGGGACACCTTCCACCAGATCAGGTTTCTCAAAGCCCCATCCAACTTGAAGACTTCCAGGGATGGGGCATCCACAGCTTCTCTGGGCAACCTGTTCCAGTGTGTCTCCAAATTCACAGTAAAGAATTTCTTACTTATAGCTAATATAAATCTACCCTCTCAGTTTAAACCCTTGTCCTATCCCTACATGCCCTTTTGAAAAGTCCCTCTCTAGCTTTCTTGTAGGTCCCCTTGAGGTACTGGAAGGGTGCTATCAGGTCTCCTTGGAGCCTTCTCTTCTCCAGGCTCAGCAACCCCAACTCTCTCAGCCTGTCCTCATAGGAGAGGTGCTCCAGCCCTCTGATCATCTTTATTACCTCCTCTGGACTCGCTCTAACAGGGTCATGTCCTTATGTTGGGGGCCCCAGAGCTGAGCACAGTGCTCCAGATGGGGTCTCACAAGAAGAGAGTAGAGGATGAGAATCACCTCCCTTGACCTACTGTCATGCTTCTTTTGATGCAGCCCAGGATGTGGTTGGCTTTCTGGTCTGAAAAGCTCAGGTCTTTCTGAGCTTCTTGTTCACCAACATCCCCAAGCCCTTCGCCTCAGGGCTGTTCTCAATCCATTCCCTGCCCAGCCTGTATCTGTGTTTGGGATTGCCCCATCCCACATGCAGGACCTTGAACCTGGCCTTGTTGAACTTAATGAGGTTCTCACAGGCTCACCTCTCAAGCCTGTCAAGGTTCCTCTGGGTTGCAGCATGTTGACTGCACCACACAGCTTGGTGTCATTAACAAGGTGCACTCAATCCCACTGTCCATGTCACCAGCAAAGATGTTAAACAGCACCAGTCAGAATACTGCCCCCTGAGGAATACCACTTGTCACTGGTCTCCATTTGGACATTGAGCCATTGACCAGAACTCCTTGAGTGCGACCATCCAGCCAATTCCTTATCCACTGAGTGGGCTGTGCATCAAACCCATGACTCTCCACTTCAGAGGCAAAGGTGTCATGTGGGAAGGTGTCAAAGGCTTTGCACAAGCCCAGGTAGATTACATCAGTTGCTTTTCCCTTACCCACCAATGCTGTAACCCCACTGCAGAAGGCCACCAAATTTGTCAGTTCTTGGTAGGTTGCTTTTTCCACCAGCTGTAAACAACTGTGATCCAAAGAGGTCTTTGCTAAGATTCTGTCAGTACTTCTCTATTTCTGAAACAGTTGTAGAAATCTACGGGAAACAGAGTAATGTAATTTCACCAGTGTATCATCCTGAATCAGAAACTAAAACATGCAAACTGAAATTGATTTGTAACAGGTACCTTATTAGAGGCAAACATCAAGAAAACTAGAATCAATGTTGAAACAAAAATTT